>NC_053490.1:200121337-200421337 GCF_905171775.1 Rana temporaria
TGGTATGGGTATGGTATTTGTAGCATCCATAGAGAAGTGCATGTGATCTCAACTAATGTGCTCTGTTTGTTCCAAACAAAAGGAAATGAGGGGGGAAGGGGAGAGGTTCAGGAGCTCACAGAGGATGTTACAAGGAGGCAAAATCACAATAAGAAGCAATTTCATGAACAATAGACTGCAGGGTGATGACGTTGTTGATGTGTATGGATTATTTTTGGAAAATAAGGAGATCGGTTAATGTCACTTTAAAGAAAATTTTAAGTTTGTTTTTCAATGCAAACAGTCTGATAATGCAAGTTAAAATACTGCTTGGAGTCACACTTGCAAAATTGTGTCTCTTAGCTTTTTCAGAAGGTCTCCAGTAGCTGCACAGGACCTGGGATTCTCTTGGGTTCAACTCATTTTGCTGCACAGCTCAGAGGTCATAGGCTTTCTACACTTTTTCCTTTCTATGGAATTATTCTAGTACAGTATATTTGCATACCAACCAGAGGTCATCACTGCATGTACAGAACAATGTGGTTTCTCTTAAGCTGGACTTACATGGATTGATATTCAGCTGGTTCAGCAGCTGAATTTTGATCCACGTGTGGCCACTGTCAGTAGGTTGACTTCTGTCAATAGATTGCAGTTCTTATCTATGTATTCTGACAGCAAGAATGTCTCCCCGCTGTTAGAATACAATGACACAGTGGGGAGGATTCTTGCATCCACATGAAATGTGTGGATGGGGAAATTGGGTCAGTATCTTTTTGTTCAACCCACTGGCTGAATAAAAAAAAAAACGACCCATGTATGGCCAACGTTGTTTGTGCCCTTCTCAAGTGAAAGCTGTATTTAGTAAAACAAGTAACATGTGGCTGTTAAAAGAGCAGAATTGAGAAAAGATTAGGGAGGGAAAGAACCACTGTATTACACACCCAATTTCTGGTGGCAAAGAATTAAAATAATTTCAACAAGAATGGAATGTTATACTTTCATCACCCCCCACTAATACAGGGAAATAGACTAAGCAAATGGGATATGGATAATATGTAATATATATAAGGCAAAAGGTAACTTGCATGTATGCTTACACAAATATTAACTTGCCATTTCAAAGTAATTGTATTAAAAATACATATTCTGTATATATACATTAGTTCTATTTTAAGAAAGTGAAAGATTTTTAGAAAAGATCAATCTTTTCGGTTAAATAATAAGAGCATAACATGGAAATGTTATGTTCTTTAACCTCCCTAGCGGTATGATTATTTCAGATTTTAGGTGCTGAAAGTGGTACCATTATTTGCAAGGAAATTTGGCGTTTTATACTGTAGGCCTGTAATTCTTAGGAATAACTCTCTTAAATCTGACCAAACAAGAGTCTAGTAGGCATCCCGAGCATGACATTTTGTTAAAAACAAAATCATAAATTATAATATAATAAATAATTATAAATAATTATAAATAATTATAACAAATAATAATATAATTATAATAAAAATTATTCAATAATGTAATCAAATCAAAATCAATTTGCTCAGTTGCAGAATTGTCGCTGTCATTACTTTTATTTTTTTATGATGAATTTCCCCACAAATCGCTATCGCTCAATTCTGCAAGTGATTATAACTTATTATCGCTGTTTTCTAGCTGCTCTAAAACCATTTTTGACATAAAGAGACACTTTTGGTTGCTATGGACAATCTCCAGTTTCCAGGCAGAAAGAACAGTTTTTATTATATAAAAGAACATGTAGGACACTGGGCAGACCACTAGGGACAAGGGGGTGTGTATTTTTTACATACAGTATTGTAATCTATAAGATTACAGTATACTGTATGTAATGTGTTTGTTTACTTTTTTGAATTTGGCGGCGTTCTCCGCCCCGTGCGTCGTAACGTCGCAGGGAACGGAGATCAGCGGCACACAGGCACTGTGAATCGAGCGAAGAGGACACCGCTTGCTCACACAGCGCGGCAGCGTCGCAGGATCCAGGGACAAGGTAAGTAAACACTGCCTGTGAATGCTGCGAGGCGAGCCCAAGTCTGACTCTAACAATAGAGCATACATTCCACATTAATAATTATGCTACCGAAATTTGTGTGTGCTATAAATTGCATAAAGGAAAGCTCCTGTTTCTTCTTGCTGGAGGCCGCCATTTTGCTGAAGCTCAGAACAGTCACTTCCTTGTTGGAATCTCTCCCCCCTCTCCTTGGTCTGAAAAACTATAATTCACATTCTTCAATTAAAATGTGTACATTTCCAGCCTTGATTGTATGTCTTGGCTCAGAAATAAAAGAAGACTGACAGAAGCTTTACAGTACTGACGTTCACAGATCTACTGATGAAGGAGAAAGGATAGAATATCAGGAAGGTAATATAAGACACTCTCCTTGAAAGTTTAACTCTTTTGTGAATCCCTGGCAGCAGAGTTTGCTCTGTCACCTATCCTGCCTTTTCTTTTCTCGCTCCCCAATCTGTGTTCTCTTTGCACAGTTTGTGTAATTCCTGTTGCTTTCTCACCCCGTCCAGAAACTGTAAATCCTTGAGCTGTCAGCTGATAGGCCTCTAGGGGCTCAGCTTTTAGGCACAGTGCTGAGAATAGAAAGCAACTGAGCATGCGCAGAGCAGGAGACACAGTGTATTACTAGATTTTAAATGGTATTGACACTAATTTTTAATGTTTAAGGCCTTGTATACACGACCGTTTTCCTCGACAAAATCCATCAAGAAACTTGCAGAGGAAAACGGTCGTGTGTATGTTTTTCGTTGAGAAAACTGTCGTGGTTCTCGACGAGAAAAAAAGAGAACAAGTTCTCTTTTTTCTCATTGGGAGTCTCAATTTCCTCATCGTGTTTCTCGTCGGGCTGGTTTACAACGAGAAACACGTTCGTGTGTATGCTTAGAAACCCGCGCATGCTCAGAATAAAGTATGAGACGGGGGCGCACCTTCGGTAAAAGTAGCCTTTGTAATGGAGATAGCACATTCGTCACGATGTAACAGACTGAAAAGCGCGAATCGTCTCTTACCAAACTTTTACTTAACACGCAGTAACATGAGATTAGCAAAAGCAGCCCCAAGGGTTGTGCCAGTGGAATTGAACTTCCCCTTTATAGTGCCGTCGTACGTGTTGTACGTCACCGCGTTTGAGAACGACGAGATTTTGTCTTGACAGTGAGTACGCAAAGAAAGCTTGACAAGATTCTCGACAAGCCTAACAAGGAACTCGTCAAGAAACAATGTTTCTTGTACGACGAGTTTCTCGGTCGTGTGTACGAGGCCTTTCATAGCTATACTTGCAAAAGAGGACAGCCCTAAGTGATCTTTCAGGACTTAATTTGATGACTAAAGTTCCATTTTAAATAAAACACTTATTAAAACTGGACATAATTTAATATTTTTTCTTTTGATGGATAATAACAAGGCCACAGAAAAGAGTATATTTTCAACTCAGTATAGCCTTGAATTTAAAACATTTCTAACATCAATCATCAGTAAAAATGACTCTGTAAAAATATGTACAATTTATTTCAGGTAGTTGTACCATTACTGCAAAGTATAGACTAGAAAAGTATCCACTTAAGACAATGCTTTTCATCAACAGGTAAAGGTTAGCCAAGTTAAGCTACTTGGTGCAACTTCACTAGCTGTAGAATTGTTTTTTATTTAACATATATAATTGCTGCTCAAGGATTTTGCAATAAAATGCCCTTTGAATTCATTCTGCAATCAGCTACAACTGGCAATAAAATTCAAACAAGGCCCCTTTTATGGGAGTGTTCTGTTCAATGATGGGGTGCAGAACTCCCCCAAGAAAGTAACTTCTTGTTAATGTAGATACTTGCTGAACCAAGCACTTTTCCACCATTAAAACACTGGAACTGAGCTTCTCACTTCTCACTCAAGACATTTAACACTCAAAGGAGAATTGCATTTTTCCTGCAAAAAGTGGAATTCCACTTTAGGGGCAGAATGAAGCAATATTAAAAACTGGCTATGTAGTTAACCACCTCCCACCCGGCCACTGCACATACGGCCGGGTGGGTGCTTCCTCCTTTTGAGTGGATGTTCGGGAACGTCCCTCCCCACGGCGCATCTCCAATCAGCAGGAGGGCTCTGTGATTGGCCCTCCTGATCACATGACGGCTGTGTTCAATCACAGCCATCATGTGATGTAAATAGAGAGCCGGTTGCCAAGCGATCGGCTCTCCTCACACGGAAGCTGTCAGTGAAGAGAGGAGAGTGGATCGCTGAAGCCGGCTGGTAAACAGTGAGTATGAGCTGTTTTTTACAGCTTTTCACACACTGATCACTGGCCCTGTGTCCCCACACATATGCCCACACAGTGTAAACCCACACGTCACCATAATAGTGTCCCCACACATGTCCCTACACAGTGTAAACACACACATGTCACCATAATAGTGTCCCCACACATGCCCCCACACAGTAAAAACACCTGTGAGTGAGTGAGTAACTTGTATTTTTTCCTGAAGGCGTGATGGTTATCTTCCATGCGGATGATCGTTGGTAGCGCGTTCCAGATCCATGGCCCTGGACTGCAAATCTTCGTTCTCATTTTGATTTGTAGCGGGTCTTGGGGATGCAGAGCAGGGTTTGATTCATCAACCGTAGGGCCCGCCCAGGGTTGCAGTGTCGTACATATGTCCAGGTAAAATCATATGTTCCAATGATTATCTGCATACACATGTCCGTGATCACCTGCGCACATCTGTACATGATCATCTGCGTACATATGTCCGTGATCACACAAAGCAAGTACTATACCCTTAACAGGATTTTTTTTACCAAAGAAATGTAGCAGAATAAATTTTGGCTTAAATGTATGACAAAATTCAATATTATTGGATTATTTTTAAAATAGAAAGTAGAAAATATATATTTTTTTCAAAATGTCCACATATACATTTGGCCTGAGGGTGCCACAGTTCACCAATGTTCAGTGTATACTTTCCACTATAATTATAAAGTCACAGACCGTTCCCAGTGATTTAGAACTGCAATGTTATTGAAAACTGATTTAGCTTCATTCTCCATGTAAATAAAACTTCTTGTTGATCCTGCCAGAACATTTAGTCTAGGGATGAGCTTGGGTATGGTCCAAACCTGGAAGTTATCTGTTATTGCTGAGTCAAGGGCGGGGGCAAGGGCGTTATGCTTGCGTCTATCTAGCAGGGCTACTTTGCTGTGAATGCAAGGAAGCTCAGACCTCTGCAGTGTATAAATGTGCTTTTACTACACAAAAATGCTGTACATACAAATTATAGGAATACAATACAAAACTTTCAGATATATCAAGCAAGATGCCTAGCAGATAAGCAGAAACTATGATCTATAACAGTAGAAATACACTTAAAAGTTACTTTACTCTGGTTACTGTGTGTTAGTGATCTCTGTTGACAACGAGGACTCAGGCTTCTTTAGCAGATGCAGGAGAATCAGGTATGTTCTTCTTGGCTGGTACAGACTTTCCCTCTTTGGTCTTAAGGCATGATGAGAGTCCCTTTCAGCTTATGCCTGACAACCCTTTTATATATCAGGTTGTTTACCATAGTTACCAACAATGGTTACAAACTTGTTTACCTTAACAACAGACTGCTCCAACTGTTAACAGTTCCCATTTTTTTTAGGACAGCCTGTATTAACAAAGCATTAGTTTGAAAGCATCCTCAAACACACTCAACAATAACCTGATTTTTGTTTCTATACAGGTTGTTTTTAAAACAAAGGGAAATAACTTTGACCTAATATGGCCATGTGCCCATATTAGTAAAATACGTCACAGGCATCCCTGTCCCTTAGTGCATGTCAGCTGCGGGGTGGAGAATCTCCCACCTGCAGCTCATTATTCCAGCAATGACAGCTAACTGCTTTGTTTGGATTGAACCCAAGCTCGAACCCAAGCTAATTACTAACTGTGGCATTATACTGTCCTGTGCAGTGAACTGAAAACTCAAGCAATGTTATGGGCTATCACAGCTATCTTACAAAAACTACAATAACTACCCCTTTATTTCTAGAGATAAGAGGAGGTGGTGTTTGTAGTCCAAAACAGCAGGGCACTTCAGGGTTACTTTTCCTCCTCAACACTGTCCCTCTAGGACAGGAAGTGGGCTATTGGCAGGATCACAAGGTAAAGTGAAAGGAGAGACTCAAAAAAAAAAAAATGCAGCCACTGCATCTAAGGTCTGTTAAGTGGCAAAACCTTACATTTTTGTTATTGGGTTTAGACATGATAATAAAAATTAATAGGAGAACAGCTTCCACTTTGATGCCACTGACCTTCATTATCATTTATTCTCAGCTACCTTTTATCATTTATAATCAAAAATCAAAATGTAAAAAATATTAATATCCCTTCTATATTAACTTCACCTTCATATAAATGTGCACATTTCATAGCACATAATGCAACATTGTACTGGAGTATGCTTTTTTTTATTTCCTCCCAAAATACCTAAATTTAGTCGCATTACTCAGTGAATGTATTTTCCTGAATTAAAGTCCCATTGAACTAGACTATTTCAAATGGGAAACTTGTTCCCATTTGCGTGCTAAGATCCCATAGGGATAACAATTATAATTGAACCTTTTTACACACATTTGTACCAATGAAATTGTTTTTAATAATCTTGCAATATTATTATATTTTTTTTATCTTAAAACTAAAATTAGACTTTTATTAAAATGTTTGACAGTTCTGACTATAGCACTGTACCAACATATGTCACTTTGAGCAACAATTTGCAAGGCTTGATTTCCCCAAAAATTTTACAATGCAAATTTTTTTTTATTACTTCACACTTTATCGCATGATTCATCTTTTCCATGCAATTTTCTTTCTGTGCACAAGAACAATTACGATCTCTTGCACTGTCCATGGAGTGAACAGCACCCAAACTTATTTTTTTTAAACAAAAAAAGCTATAATAATGTACATAAACTCTTCCCATGCTGGATTTGCAAGCCACGGTCAGGGTACACAAGCAATTTTTACAATCAGTCCTCCCTATTTACTGTGGGGTCATGGAAATCCCTTTGTGGAAGAGTTTTATAGACAAGGCACTATAAATGGTCTTTTGATAGAATCGGAATAATCAGACTTTATTATTATTATTATGTAGACTTTTGAAAGATTAATATTTTCGCAACAATTACTTTACTAACATTATATGAGCCTGACCCTTTATTTGTTCTGCTCAGATAAAGTAAGATGTCATGGTTTCTGTCTGTCGACAATACAAGCATACAAAATGCACACCAGGGGCGTAGATGGAGTCGGAAATGCCAGTGTATACCATGGCACCTTTTACTGAGGGGATGATAGCATACCATGATAATACCTTTAGGTGCTTCTTTCTTTCTTTCTTTCTTTCTTTCTTTCTTTCTTTCTTTCTTTCTTTCTTTCTTTCTTTCTTTCTTTCTTTCTTTCTGTCTTTCTGTCTTTCTTTCTCTTTCTTTCCCTTTCCTGCTGCATCCCTTTAAAACTGAATCAGTTGGGTCCCAGACTAGGGGAGCAGGACACTCAGTGTGACCCTTACGAATACCTTACAATGCCACTGCCTCCAACACACCCCATCCTGCATTTTTCTAAATGAGTCATATAGAAATCAGGTAATCCTTTTTGGATTGGTTCTGTGATTTCATAAATGTAATGGCCTAAAGGCTAAGTTCACCTTTTTTTTTCTAAATTCCAGCTCCCCTATGTACCAACATAGCATTAATGTCTTTATTTAGCAAAAATAAAACAGCTTTCCATTATTTCTACACAGGTTTACCTTACTCTCTTCGTAGTTGTTTAAATACACTGCTCAATTCCTTCTGCCTTACTTCCTGTTCAGACTTTAGGTCATGACACAGGAAGGAGTTGACCAGCTGATTAGCACACACCCTGCATTATCTACCCTCAGCTGGTCAACTCCTCCCTGTGTCATGCACGAAAGTCTGTCCAGGAAGTAAGGCAGAAGTAATGGAGTAGTGTGTTTAAACAGCTATGAAGACAGTGAGGTAAACCTGTGTAGAATTAATGGAAATCTGTATTATTTTTGCAACATAAGTACATTAATGCTATATTGGTACATAGGGGAGCTAGAATAATTAAAAAAAAGGTGAACTTAGCCTTTAAATTATAATTCATATATATCATTATTGCTTAAAAATACCGTACTTCAATGGTCTGTTCACACCAGAGGCTGGCCAAGAATGCAGCTGCTGGTGTACAGTATGATAACACTGATGCCGCTGTTCAGCATTTTACCCTTTCTTTTTTTAACCACTTTAGCTCTGGAAGGTTTACCCCCTTTCATGACCTGGACTTTTTTTGCTATACGACATTGCGTTACTTTAACTGACAATTGCGCGCAACACTGTACCGAAATAAAATGTATGTCCTTTTTTCCCCACAAATAGAGCTTTCTTTTGGTGGTATTTATTTTTTGCTCTATAAACAAAAAAAGCGAGGAAAAAAAACACAATATTTTCCCTTCCTGCTATAAACCTTACCCATTAAAAAAAATGTAATTTAAATACAAATTTCTCCAAAAGTTTAGGCCAATATGTATTCTGCTACATGTTTTTAGTAAAATAAAAATCCCAATAAGCGTATATTGATTGGTTTGAGCAAAAGTTATAGCATCTACAAACTATGGGATATTTTTATGGAATTTAAAAAAAAATATTTACTAGTAATGGCGGCGATCAGTGACTTATAGCGGGACTGTGACATTGCTGCAAATAAATCAGACAGTAAGTGACACTTTTTTGGGACCAGTGACCAATGCTTAAAAATATGATTAACCCTTTGATTACCCCTGATGTTAACCCCTTCCCTGCCAGTGTCATTATTACACTGTCACTGTAATAATGACACTGGCAGGGAAGGGGTTAACATCGGGGGTAATCAAAGGGTTACATGTGTTCCCTGGGAGTGGTTTCTAACTGTGTGGGGTGCTTTAACTGTGGTAAGACAGAGATCTGTGTTCCTGCTTAGCAGAAGAATAGGATCTCTGTCTTCCCTTGTCACAGAACAGCGATCTGCCTTACATACAGAGTAACGATCGGCAGGACCCAGCAGACATCGGGTCTGCCGGACCTGGTGAATGGCTCCTGTTGTGTCCAATCACAGCAGGAGCTGGTCACCGGCAACGTGCATGTGCACGGCAAACACGGAAGAAGCGATCATGTACAGGTACGTGATTTCGCCTGTAGGACCCCCTGTCCCGCAGTATATGCATGTAGGGCGGGTGGCAACAGGTTAAAGCGGTTCTCCACCCTAAAGTGGAGTGCCGCTGATCGGAACCCTCCCCCCCTCCGGTGTCACATTTGACACCTTTCAGGGGGGAGGGGGGTGCAGATACCTGTCTAATGAGCAAAAGACGGGCATTCCGTCACATCCCGTCGCCCCCCCCGTTGTGTGCTGGGTACACTCGGCTCCCAGCACACAGCGGGAGCCAATCGGCGGGCGCGGCGCGACTCGCGCATGCGCTGTAGGGAACCGGGCAGTGAAGCCACAGCGCTTCACTTCCTGGTTCCCTCAGCGTGTATGGCGGGGGGAGCAGCAGAGAGACGAGCGATCGCTCGTCCTCTGCTGCGATCGGCGCTGGACTCCAGGACAGGTAAGTGTCCTAATATTAAAAGTCAGCAGCTGCAGTATTTGTAGCTGCTGGCTTTTAATATTTTTTTCCCATGGCACATCCGCTTTAAAGCACACTTTATTAAAATGTCACAAAGGGACATTTCTTTAAGTTCTATTGACCACAGTACGATGCAAGGTGACGGATTGCATTGCACTGTGCTACACTGCACTGTGCTGAAAAAAGTACTGCATGCTGTCCTTTTTTCTGCACACCACCACAAAGAGTGGTGTGAATTGACCTGGTAGGAGGCAAGGCATTATGCCCAGCACAGTCCCACACCTAGCACGAGCAGGCTCTAAAAGTAATACCTGTATTCAAAAATATATAAACTACATCAGGTTTAAAAGTGTCTTGTGTATCATTTTAAAGTTAACCAATAGGATCTTATATATTAAGTGATGAAAATACATGCATTGTAAAATACAGATAAACCAAGATAAAGAAAGAAATACAGCTAGGGATCAAA
Organism: Rana temporaria; assembly: GCF_905171775.1. Classification (NCBI taxonomy): domain Eukaryota; kingdom Metazoa; phylum Chordata; class Amphibia; order Anura; family Ranidae; genus Rana; species Rana temporaria. Next base: position 200,131,446 of record NC_053490.1, read on the forward strand.
AATTCCAGGGTCTCAAACTTCCTTAAATACCCAACATCGTTTTAAAGAAATGTTATGGGAAATATAGCTACAACTGGGACTATGAGAAGGAATGTACAGGATATCAAATCATGTTAGAATTAAAGAGGAACTGCAGTCTGCTCACATAATTTGTAATAAAAACATCTTTGCCATTCTGAAGCTTCCCTCCAACCACTTTGCATATTATTTTATATATACTGTTATTCTGTACTTGCCAATTATGCTGCAGAAATCTCCTTCCACTGAGTATGGCTGCATCCATTTTAATTGTGGGCAGCTGAAGCTGCTGCCTGTTCAGTTCCTGGATTTACACAGACACACACCTCCAGCTCTGTAGCTTTTATTGGTCCTCTTATAACTCATCCTCTCTCCCTTCCTGGCAAACTCTCACGAGAGAGAGAGCTGTGCAAGATGTCATAAGCATAGGCTAATGACCAAGCAAGACATGGAAATTGAGCTGTATAAGGTATTTAATGGCAGAAAAAAAATGGTTTACTTTCCAAAGGTAAAACAACAAGGGCAGACGATTTAATAGATGTAAAGATTAAAAAATGACTGAAGCTTTAAAGCGGGGGTTCACCCTATCGACGGGAAAATTTTTTTTTTTTTTTTTTTTTACCTTAAAATCAGGCATTGTAGCGCGAGCTACAGTATGCCTGTCCCGAATTTTTTCCCCCCATACTCACCTTGTAGTCGTCCATCGAAGATACCGGGGAATGGGCGTGCCTCTGGAGACGGAGGATGATTGACGGCCGGCTCTGGCGCGTCACGCTTCTCCGGAAATAGCCGAAATAGGCTTGGTCTTCACGACGCGTGCGCATAGCCTGTGCGCAGGCGCCGTGAAGAGCCGAGACCTACTCCGGCTGTCTTCGGGGAGAGTGACGTGCCAGGGCCGGCCGTCAATCATCCTCCCTCTCCATAGGCACGCCCATTCCCCGCGGGAGCCGAAATCTACGATGGACGACTACAAGGTGAGTACGGGGTTAAAAAAATCGGGACAGGCATACTGTAGCTCGCGCTACAATGCCTGTCTCGATGGTAAAATCATGGGATTGTGGGTGAACTACCGCTTTAAGTTCACCAAGTATTAATCCTGATTTTCTAAAGGATTATCCTTATCATGATGGCAATTACAACCTCAAAGGAGATGGGGGTACTTAGTAGAAGACATGTAATGCCCGTACACACGGAATTCCATCGGAGGAAAAGAGAACATGTTCTCTATTTAAACTCAGATGGAATTTATCGGAATTTCTGATGGAATTACTCCAATGGAGCATACACATGGTCGTAAATTCCGATGGAAAAAGTCAGTCAGACTTTTTCCATCAGAAATTCCGATCGTGTGTACGGGGCATAAGAGTAGTCTGTCATTAATGTGGACCTGAACTAAAGAAAGAATGAAAATTGACTACGCAGGAAACATCTAGATATGCTGATTGTGCTTAAACATTACCCCTCAAATGCTACCTCTTGACTGGAGTTCCTTTTAAAAAAAGCAACACACTTCCTGTGCCTAGGCTAGGGTGACCACGTGTCCCGGATTGCCAGGGACAGTCCCGCATTTTGCAGGTCTGTCCTGGGCACCTTCATTCCAGGACAATACAGTGTCCCGGAATGAAACTGACACAATCACCACCTGAGCCAATCTGATGACCCCAAAAAAGGCCGCCACATCACCGTTTTACTCACTGACAGTACTTGTCCTGACTGGTAATTGCCTGGAGGAGCACAATCCCACCCCCTGCTTGTGATTGGAGAAATCATAAATCCTGCCTCTTCAATTCAATCACTGTGCTGTGATTCGTTACAGCACAAGCTGATTTTTGGGAAGGGGGAGGGTGTCCCTGAATAGTAGTTTGGAAATGTGGTCACCCTAGCCTAGGCACGCCTGTAACCAAAGCTTCATAGCTGTATTTCTTTGTGAGGTCATCCAAGACACTTATGTGTATGACTGCTGAATGAATGACTTGTATATCGCTACACATGAGAACTAGGCACTTTTTGCAGCCAGTGTCTGCTTGGCTGGTGTGGTCATTTTACCCCGTAGGATCTCGACACGCTTGGGACACACATATATATATATGGGCCAATTTGGACAAGATACAATTTACCTACCAGCATGTCTTTGGAGTGTGGGAGGAAACCCATGCAGACACAGGGAGAACATGCAAACTCCAGGCAGATGGTGTCGTGGTCAGGATTCCAACCAGTGACCCTTTTTGCTGCTAGATGAAAGTGCTAACCACTACACAACTGTGCTGCCCTGAGAAGTTTTTTCCTGTGATTTGGTAATGTTACTGCTATCCCTCTCACTGTTCTCCTTGCTAGAGAGGTAAGCTGTACCATGGGGTGTGCAATTTTTTCTCAGATTCCCTGCAAAGGCAAGTCAGTAATGGGGAAGAGATCAGCTGCAGATAGTCTACAGGCAATGCTGGTGGCTATAACTTTACCCTCTATTAGACATTATTGGTAGGTACAGCTTCCCAAATTCAGGACCTCTTACTTCATCATAGTGAATTCTGCTTACCACTGAAAACAGAGGGTTTGCAACAAATTGATAGTTTGCAGAACTAACTCTGTTTCCTTTTGTTACTGTGCAGAACTAACCTGGCCTTGGCAATAACAGTCTGTCAAGACCACTTCAGTCCTTTTCATTCTGTTACTGAATAGGAGGTTTGGGAGTTTACTGATTAATTATTTACCAGCTAAGCAACCTTATACTGTATCTACCGGGTATAGAGCTGCTCAAATAGATAACTTTATATGTTTGTACATTAAGTAAGAAAAAAATTTGTAAATCTTGTTAAAACGCCATGGCTCCTGTTATGTATCATTGTTTTTAAAGCGTACACTTAAATATACCCATAGAAGTAAACAAAAGCAGTTTTCCTATGTACACATGTGCCTGGGAGAGATGTGATGACCCTACACAAGCTGTCTTTCTCTTTTGTTGCAACACGTGCTAAAGAATTCAAAGTAACCTAGATACAAACAATCACTGTTTCTTTTTTGTGATCCTGGTTGTTAATGAATGAATGCTGAAATCAGATGGATTTTGAACATTGGCATTACTCTTTGCATTGTTTTATTAAATATTAATGGAAAAATTGCTGGCTTTTGCAGAGTTCATAGAGAGCTCTGATCATGGGTTTACCACTGCAGGCTGTGTGGTTTACTAAAGCATGTGTGTTTCTAGTGGCGGCAAACTAACGCCCCATACCCCCCCCACCAGGGGCATACAGACAGGAAGGCGGAGATTACACCCCCGCAAGCACCCCCGCGGCATTAGATGTACAAGAATTTGGGAGACTGACCTTAACTTAGGATTGGCCAGGGAGTCACAAGACTCCCTGGCCAATCATGTCTCAGGACCTGCTTCCTGATTGGCCAGGAGGAGGATCAGGAAAACAATAGCAAATTTTAATTCGCCATTGTCACACAACTGGGTGAGCTCAGGGCGCAGTGCTCTGCGCCCCAAGCCCACCCTTTTTTTAGGTCAATCTAATCAAGTGCTTACAAAAAAAATGTTGGAATCCATGCTTTCGGCTCCCTGCATGTGGATTAGGGGACAGGTGCATGGATTAGGGGGGCGGCGCCTCTGCGCCCCTTATGGATGGGCCGTCACTGTGTGTTTCTCTTCTAGTTAAACTAACACATGGTCTGCAATACACAGTACTCTTTAAATGGATTATCCTGTAAATTAGTGAGCTGCATAATGGATATCCCTACTGATGGACTTTCTAAGGGTTAATTTGAGTACAACTTGTAATATGTAATCAAGGGCTGAATCATATACGGCCTCTTTCAGTGACTCTATGGACAACAATTGGCCTTTCCAATTACAGGAGAAGCTCAAAATTGTACACAAAGATTTTCATTTTTTTTAGAAAATCTCTGTAAGCTCCAACAAAAAAACAGATGTTTTCCCTTCACCATGTACACAACCCTACCACTCTTTGACCTGAGAAGATGGTGGTGAAAGTTCCTGGCAGCATAATCGAGGACAGGGTAAAAGGTGTCTCTGGCATGTTGGAATTCTTCTTGTAACCATAGGAAAGGGAAGTGATATTTTTATTGATTATTTATTTATTTATTACAGGTACTTAAATACCTGTTGAACCTGCAAAAATATCCAAAGCATGAATCTTGATAAATGCACACACACTGCTCAAAAATCAGCTAGAAATCCAGATTTACCATGTTCCGGGTTGGGAGCTCAGCTATAATCCTTGGAACCCTGCTTTCCCTATTGGATCAAATGTTTTGTTAAGGATGACTTGTAGATAAGCAGAATAACTGTGCCTCTATGCTTCTTCTCCCATGACAAATGTGTTTTAATAAAATGTTTTTACATGATCAGCCAAACATATTTAGTTCGGTTTAGTGAAAGGGTCACTGAATATTACAGTTCTTGAACCAAATTTAAACCTCATTAAAACCAATAGGAGCTGAATCTTACAAATCAGCAATGGTTATGTTCTAGGCTAATAGGCAATATATTGTAAAAAAAAAAAGGCATGGGGGATTTGCAGTTCCCTTGGGAACATATATGAAACAAAAATATACATTTGTTTTGATGGGGAGACACGCTTTTTAGTGAAAGATAAACAATGCAAAATTACTTTAAATAACATGCTGGAAACCCCACTGTGAAGTGGCGCATTGTATGATGTATACAACCTACTACAACAAAACTGACATTTACAAGAAAAAAAATGCTGTTTAAATTACAGGTAAATAACAGTTTACATAGCCAACCATGTATGTGAGCAGACATGATTAAAGGAACCCTGGCTTGGGATCCTGTAAACATCTTTCCTTACCCCCTTCTGAATTGGCACTCTCACCTGCCAACACTAGCTGTGAGTCCCAGAGTCTCCCAGGCACCTCCAGACCATGGTCTTTATGCTCCACTCAAGGTGATAAAAAGAGAAAGGAAGGGATAGTGGATCCCATACTCCAGGATGGCACCTGTCCCTTTCCAACCCCTCTCTCTGCTAGAGCAATGAGAGACAAAACAAGGGAAACTACTGCTGCTGCTTGTATGGAGTGTTTTGCTAGGCACCCCAGCCCAGGAGACAGAATATCTCCCTCCACCAATGTCAGCAGACTGCTCTCCCCCTCCACAGGCACCTTTCACAACAGGTCCACAACCACCTGAGGCCAAATGGACTGCCTATAGAATGGACATTGTGAGTAGTACTGTTATACCTCCCAAAATATCCCAGGATTCCACATGTAAGTGCACTAGCTCTGAATACACAAATAGAGATGTTCTTTCTTCAGTTCTGCAGTACAATGCCTCTATACACACTCTTACTGGGAAGGTCCAGGGGGTTAGGAAAGACATCTCTCTGCTTCTCCATAATTTGCAAAATGTGTGAGTGCACCTCAGTAATTGAGGGCTGTATGAGTGACATAAAATATACAGTTAACCCTCTCACTAATGACATTATAATAATATATGCACAAGATAGATGCTAAGACACAATAACATTAGTATAGTAGGTCTTCCAGTGTGAGCCAAGGTCACTAACCCTTCTGACCATGCTGAACATTGGGCTAGTGGAAACACTTAGCAAAGAACACCTCTCTCCCTTGTTTGCTATTGAATGTACTCATAGAGTCCCCACCCTTTACCCACAGGAAACCCGCTGAAGAAATTTCTTATTTACATACCGAATAACAGAGATAAAGAAAATATACCAGTACTTTGGATGGTTAGGAAACTGAAGAAACCGAAAGGTAATAAAGTTATGTTCTTCCCAGATTTTTCCCCTGAAGTACAACACAACTGAATTGGCTAAGCAGGGATACAACACTGCTTGTTTGGCTTGGCTGAACATCATTTTAGTTTAGTCAGTCTTCGAACTTCTGTACAAGTAAAATTTGGGATGAATATGGATGGATATACCAAATCTGCATGTAAAACAACATGAAAAGTGTTTTGGCTTTTGCATAAATAAATACATAGATACGAAAATCAAACTATCCAACAAATTCTTTAAAAAATCTATTCCTGGATTCAATCACATTTTTTTTATGTTTATGTCAGTGTATGTAATGAGGATATTAGGCTAAAAATCGAATTTACAGGACATCAATGTGTAGCACTAGCAAATATGTAAAGCCATAAGCAATTCACAATCGAAACAGTGAGGGACATCAGAGTGTATTTATACTGTAAATAAAATGAAGTGGGAAATCCAGTTGAAGTAGAAAAAAGACTTGATCATGAGAGCTTAAAGGGTCACTAAAGGATTTTTTTTTTTTTGCTGAAATGACTGTTTACAGGGTATAGAGAGATAATAGTTAACTGATTCATTTTAAAAACGATTAAAAATAGATACAAATCAATCATATAATGTACCTGTAGTTTTTTAGTTTCGTTTTTGCATTTAGTTTCGTTTTAGCATGTTATGCTGTATCTGTGCTGGACAGTGCCATAGAGCAGTATTGGTTTGAAAACTAAACTAAAATCTCCCAGTACTGTGGTGATCAGGAAACAGACAACCAGGAAGTGTCCAAAACAGAGGAGAATTACAGCAACATCAGAGCAAAAACGGAGAGCCATAATTGGCCAAAGCCAGGGTGGCTTTGGCCAATTATGGCTCAGGGGGTTTAGTACACGCCCCACACTATATAATGCTGCCTGGAAGTCGGCCTTGTGTAGTGTGTTTGTGGTTTACAGAGAGAGGCAGAGATAGAGAGAATGTCATTTTTTGGAGTTAGATAGAGCAGGCAGGCAGACAGGGTAGTCAGTTAGAGTTACAGTGTGTAGAGGATATATATGCATCCCAGGTGTTGTATATATATTTATACACTTTATTGAGTTTAGCTAGATCCGCTCTTCCTAATTACTGACAGGCAGACAGGTGATTGTGCTAGCTGCAGTATTTTCACGTGGTGTACTGTCTGTGTCCTCTGTACTGTGTGCACCTATGTCAATAGATTTGCTGGTGTTTCTCATATTAATTCCTAAAGGCAGTAGAGCTGCACGATTCTGGGAAAAATGAGAATCACAATTCTTTTGCTTAGAATGAAGATCACGATTCTCTCATGATTCTCAAAATATGCATGGTGCTTTTGTTAGCATGCATTTTTATTTTTGTGGTATTTTTTTTTATTTACACACATTAAATTATATATATATATATGGTGCAGAGGGGCACCAAAAAAAACAAATTTTCTAAAAATCGTTTGTCATTGGGACAGAAAGTGAGGTGCAATCTTCTGAACAGATGTGCAGAGACAGCAAAACAAATGTTACAGGGGTGATAACCCTTCTCTATGTTTTCCAAAAAGCTTAAAAAATAAATTTTTTTGGCTGGAGCTACACTTTAAAAAAGTACCAGTTCAAAATTACAAACAGATTCTACTTAACAACAAACCTACAGTCCCTGTCTTGTTTGCACCGCCTGTATACTGCTGTTAAAGGTATATAGGGCCAAAGGGTCTGGTAATGACCTGGGGGAGGGGGGCGGGGAAACTCATGCTATTTTTCTCAATGATTTTCATCCATATTGCAGACATTACATTAAAGCCGCAAGCAGTTTTAAATGACTTTTTTCTTATAATAACACCCAGCAGGTACGATATTTAGAGGATTTTTTTTTTTCACTTTAAGCATCATTAACCTTCTGAGCAGTGTTTCCGAGTCTGACTCGGGGTGAGATTTTTTTGCTAGGATCGGTAACCCCGAGTCAGACTCGGGCTCGTCTCGCAGAATCCACAGGCATGGTTTACTTACCTTGTCCCTGGATCCAGCGATGCCACCGCGCTGTGTGAGCGAGCGGGACCTCGCTCGATTCACACAGTGCCTCTGTGTGCCGCCGATCTCCGTTCCCTGCGACGTTACGACGCACGGGAGCGGAGAACGGCGCCAAATTCAAAAAGGTAAACAAACACAATACGTACAGTATACTGTAATCTTATAGATTACAGTACTGTATGTAAAAAATACACACCTCCCTTGTCCCTAGTGGTCTGCCCAGTGCCCTACATGTACTTTTATATAATAAAAACTGTTCTTTCTGCCTGCAAACTGTAGATTGTCCATAGCAACCAAAAGTGTCCCTTTATGTCAAAAATGGTTTTAGAGCAGCTATAAAACAGCGATAATAAATTATAATCACTTGCAGAATTGTGCGATAGCGATTTGTGGGGAAATTCATCATAAAAAAATAAAAGTAATGACAGCGACAATTATGCAACTGAGCAAATATCAGTGATTTTGAGTTGATTACATTATTGAATAATTTTTATTTTAATTGTATTATTATTTGTTATAATTATTTATAATTATTTATTATATTATAATTTATAATTTTGTTTTTAAAAAACCCGGGATGCCTACTAGACTCTTGTTTGGTCAGATTTAAGTGAGTTATTCCTAAAAATTACAGGCCTACAGTATAAAACGCCAAATTTCCTTGCAAATAATGGTACCTCTTTCAGCACCTTTTTTCTGAAATAATCATACCGCCAGGGAGGTTAAAATCACTACTCCAGAAAAAACAACCGTTTTTAAAACTTTTATTTCCATTGATACATGTTCCCTGGGGCAAGACCCGGGTTCTCAAGCCCCTTTTACGACAATAACTTGCATATTAGGCTTTAAAATGAGCACTTTTGAATTCGAACATTCAAGTCCCATAGACTTCAATGGGGTTCTAAATGTTTGCGTGAACGTTCGGTTCGTTCGAAGGTTCTGGTGTGAACCGATCGCCGCCGGTGTCCAGCGATCGGTCACAGGAGCTGAAGAACGGGGAGAGGTGAGTGTAAACACACCTTCCCCATTCTTCACTGTGGCAGTTACACTGATCGTCTGTTCCCTGATATAGGGAACGACGATCAGTGATGTCAGGAGTACAGCCACACCCCCCTACAGTAAGAATCACTCCCTTAGGGCACACTTAACCCCTTAGCACCACCTATTGGTTAACCCCTTCACTGCCATTGTTATTTTCACAGTAATCAGTGCATTTTTATAGCACTTTTTGCTGTGAAAATTACAATGGTCCCATAATGTCGCAGTCACGAAAAAAATCGCCGCCATTAGTAGTAAAAATAAATTATTAATAAAAATGGCATAAAACTAACTCCTATTTTGTAAAAGCTATATATTTTGCGCAAACCAATCGATAAACACTTATTGCAATTTTTTTTACCAAAAATAGGTAGAAGAATACGTATCGGCCTAAACTGAGGGAAATTTTTTTTTATATATATATGTTTTTGGGGGATATTTATTATAGCAAAAAGTAAAAAATATTGCATTTTATAGCAAAAAATAAAAACCGCAGAGGTGATAAAATACCACCAAAAGAAAGCTCTATTTGTGGGGAAAAAAAGGACGCCAATTTTGTTTGGGAGCCACATCGCATGACCGCGCAATTGCTCCACCCTATTTTAAACATTTGTTTAATCAAACAGCACGTTTTTATTTTTTTTCTTTGACAGTACCTTTTATTACAGCATCTGCCACTCGGCTTCCTGTCCCCTCGTATGCGGGTTTTCTATGGGTTTTCTGCGGGTAGTGCGTCATATCCTTCCTGGGAGCTTTTCTCATTGCTCCCAGGAGTCATTGCGGAGCCTCGCCGCCATCTTTCTACACCCCACACGCCTGCACAGTAATGATAGAGTGAGAAGGGGCAAGCGGACATCTTGTTACACCCACCGGAGTTTTAGTTTTCACAGTTATTTTCAACACAAAACGGAGCTTATATGCTTAAATACAGTATCCGTTTTGTGTTTAAAATAACTGTAGTCTAAAACTCCGGTGGGTGTAACAATATGTCCGCTTGCCCCCTTCTCACTATCATTACTGTGCAGGAGTAAGGGGTGTAGCAAGATGGCGGCCACGGAACTGAGCATGTTCAGGAACAAGAGGCAGTGAATGCTGGGAGTTCAGCATTCCACAAAACAAGGAAGTAAGTGCTTGTCGGCTTCATGCAAAATGGAAACGGCTTTCCTGACAAAATAAAAGTTATTATTCCAGAAGGAATCACTGTGCGGATGATTAGGAACAGCAGAGAAGTGAGTAACTCATTTGATATGCTTTCACAAATATAATGACAAAAAAAAGGAGGGGGCCGCAGGAGATCCGCTTTAAAGCGACGCAGTGCTGAATCGCAAATAGGGGCAAGGTCCTTAACCTGCATAATGGTCCGGGTCTTAAGTGGTTAAAAGTCAGCAGCTACCATTTTTTGCAGCTGCTGACTTTTAATAAACTGAAAAACGAGTTTACTATCACTTTAAGAATATACTAATAGTGTTAACATGTGTAGTCTGGGTTTAATTGCACTTAAAACTAGGTGCAGTTGTCTTTGCTTGTATAATGTGAAATATATTTCTTAATATATAACTGTAAGTTGTGTTTTTTGTGTCTGCCTAGTGTTCTGCTTTAACATCTAGAGTCCTGCTTTAATGTGACAAAAATCGAAGAGGTTAAATTAGGAAACAGCTCCAATGTATAACCCTCAGCTTGTTGGACAAGTCATGTGTAAACTGTCCTGCTAGTTCATCTTTGAAATGCTATATACTTAAAGCCCTCTGAATTTTACCTGTAACCCTGGTATTCGATTTTCATAGTAAAACACCAAGTTGTTATTGTGCTACATGTGAATGATAAACGGAGAGGGCACTGCATCATCATGGCACTTAGCATTAACCATCAGAACAATTTCTACTTTTTAGTAAGAGCTTGGTAGCAGAGAGCATCGCATCCTAGCAATTTTCGCCACAAATACCACTAGATAGAGCTAGGTTCATGCTGGAAAAAGAATTGATTGTGCCAACTGGCACTTTTCAAATCCACTGAATTTTTGCATGTTATTTACCAAAAGAAAAAAAAATACTTCAGAGAATCTGTGGCTTAAAATTAACTTGGAATTATAGACAATGGCATTATTTATGCTACTATTGACAACTCCTTTTAAAAATCATAGTTGCCTGCCTGCCATGGTACCCTCTTGTCTTAACAATTTGGGCATTATTTACTATAGGGAAATAGTTATTCATTTGGCAAGTGAAGGCACACATTAAAAGGGAATTTTACCCAGAGCTTAATGAATATGGAGAAGTTTCCCTTTGAAAAGATTACCCAATCTCATAAAAAAGACAAAGAAAAATATTTTTTTGCTTGCACATGATTGGATGGTGGAAGGCAGCAGATCTTCACACATTCACCTAGCTCTAGGGAAAACTTTATTGCAATGTGCAACTTCCTTTGTCTTTTGTAAATCAACCACTCAGAAAAAGTATGCAGACTGTGACTGATAGTTCTCTTACTTTAATGACTTCTATGTTTGGTCTAAGATTGTTACTCAGAAAGAAGTAAAGCCAGTGGGTTAGCATTTTGAGATTTGCAGTGGCATGATAGGTTTACTTGATAGAAAAACTGCACCAAAGCTATTTGCATTTATGGTAGCAAGGTAGAAATCAGTTATAATACTACAATAAATTATGATTAATAAATGTTTGGTTTGTTTGTTAACCCAGAAAAAAAATGAGCTCTCATAACACAGCACAAGCTTTCAGTCCTTAGCTATGTGCAGTGCTGTCAACAGGGGTGTACCTGCCACCAGGCAAACAAGGTGTTTGCCTTGGGTGCCATTTTTAGGGAGGATGGCACCGGCCCCCAATGCGACTGTGCTATAGCCAAATGATGGCTACAGCGCACCCATGCAGTTCTGATAGAGCGTCACAGCTGATCGCAATGTAAATTTGCTTGCCAGTTATTGGCATTCCTTTCCTCGTGCTGTCCCAGTGTGCAGGAAGGGAGAGCCAGTGTAAAAGGGGATATCTACACTGATAATTAGGCCACTCTTCATCAGTGTCCTGATTATCAGTGCAGAAGCCACAGTGCCAATCAGTGCTGCCTATTAGTGCAAATCAGTGCTACCTATCAGTGCCCATCAGTGATGCCAATCAGTGCCTATTAGTACTGCCAATCAGTGCCCATTAGTGCTGCCAATCAGTCCCCATCAGTGCTGCCAATCAGTGCCTCCTCATCAGTGCCACCTATCAGTGCCCATCAGTGCCACCTATCATTGTCCATCAGTGCTGCCTATTAGTGCCCAGTAGTGCCGCCTATCAGTGCCCATAAGTGCTGCCTATCAGTGCCGCACATCAGTGCAGCTTCATCACTGCCACCTCATCAATACCTATGAGTGCTGCCTCATCAGTGCCCACCAGTGCTGGCTCATCCTCTGCCCTGCTGACCCCATCCTCTGCCCCATTGACCAAATATGTTGCACTTGGACGAATCATGTCTCAGGGTCTGATGAGGAAGCCACAGCTGTTCAGTGCCCAATTTTAGTTCTGCCTAGGGCAGCACAAAATCATAATACACCACTGGCTGTCAGTCACTATGATATAATGGAGAGGATAGGCACAGACAGTAGTTTCAAGACAGTCAGGTACTAGGTACTAGTCAGATTAATTGTTTTGTTGTATATAGGGATTTTAACCTTTTAAAACAGTCTAGTTTTTATACTATGAATTCTTCTTTTAAAGCAGCTCTGCACTTGTGCTAAAGTAATCAAAGTAAATCTGATCTTGTACACCTGGCTGAAGAATGATGAATGATGATTGGCTATTGCTGCATTGCAACTGCCAAAAAAAACAAATGCTGCAAAATATTATTATTTTTTTCTTGGGTTTATATAAACCTTAAAGTATGTTCCTAAGTACAGCATCTTTGTACAGTAGAATAAGTAATTTAACATAAGCTAACAGGAGTTTTGTTCAAAAAGATCATTTACAGTACTTTTTACAAACAGTACGAATATGAGATGTAAATGGAATATTATATAAAAAATTGTTTTAAAATGGTTATAGAGTAACAGATTTGGAAATCTGTAAATGTTCGCACTGGGAATGTAGCAATACATTCATGCTAATAATCACCGTACTCTAGTTTAACCCTTTCATGCCTAAGCCTATTTATGACATTTGGTGTTTACAAGTTAAAATCCATATTTTTGGCTAGAAAATTACTTAGAACCCCCAAACATTATATATATTTTTTTAGCAGAGAATCTGGAGAATAAAATTGCTAATGTTGCAATATTTTATGTCACACGGTATTTGTGCGGCGGTGTTTTAAACGCAACTTTTTGGGAAAAATTTACTTTCATGAATTTTAAAAAAATGAAAAAGTAAATTTAGCCTAATTTTTTTGCATAATGTGAAAGATGATGTTACACCGAGTAAATAGATACCAAGCATGTCACGCTTTATAATTGCACGCACTTGTGGAATGGCAACAAGCTACGGTACCTAAAAATCTCCATAGGCGACGCTTTAAACTTTTTTTTACGGTTACCAGGTTAGAGTTACAGAGGAGGTCTAGTGCTAGAATTACTGCTCTCGCTCTGATGATCACGGCGATACCTTACATGTGTGATTTGAACACCGTTTTCATATGCGGGCGCGGCTTCCGTATGCGTTTTCTTTGTTGCGCAAGCTCGCGGAGAGGGGGGGGGCTTTAAAAAAATATATTTATTTTGCTTTTTTTTTATATAATATTAAATTGTGTTTTTTTTTTTTTTTTTTTACATTTTGATCACTTTTATTTAAAAGAAGGGGTGTAATGGCGCTTGCTAATAAGGAAATAATGAATAATCAAAGAATAATATAGATGTATAAGCACAATATATGTAAATGCCTAACCAATGTATCCAAATAAATGTGTTCCACTCCTAATTCCGTATGTCCCACCATACATCAACAATCATGATGGGAGGGATGGATGACGTGAATATAATGAAATCCAAAGTGAATGACTAAAAAAATGTTTTTCGGTCATCAAAATAAATTCACAATAAATAAAGTGTAGAAAATCCTTAATATGTGAAGAAAGACCAGTGCAAAAAAATATATAAAATATAAATAGTGATAAAATAACTATCCAAAAATATATAGTAATAAAGTCCCAGTAGGTAAAAAATACACAAGTCTATATGTGCACAATATCCGTGCTAAATATATAAATAGTGTAAAAAAATATTAATATATAGTAAAAAAAAATGGCAGTGCTTCAATAAAAATATTTTCCAAAAGTGCACAGTGCTCCAAAAACAAAGTCCAGTAATAAAGTGCTTGATTGAATATTCCCCAAAGTGTAATAGTGCTTGAGAAACGATGCTGCAATTCACTGCACGATCACTCAGTGTAGTTGTGCAGACAAAGCTCCAATAAAGGTAATCCTAGCCTCTCACCTTAGACAAGACTATGATAAGCCTGTAATGATACCAAAGCCCAGCAGATTCCACTGCAGATCTGTGTCTCCAGGTCAGCCCTGTTGTTCCAAACGCCTGGCTGCAGGTCTTCCAGATTCTGACCAGATCACTCCCAGGATGGCACTCAATAAAAGCAAGGTAGAATCCCCATAGTGTAGTATATCAACACGATTTAATGATAAATAATAAAGCACTTACATTTAAAATCACTTCAATCAGCATGCGAGTAAAAAAGCAGTAGTAGCACAGATCTATGATGTCTCCGCTCTCGGCAGCGAGCGGAGATGACGTCACCGACGGCTCTCCTCCTTCCTGACGCGTTGCGTGGCTGATTCAAGGCCACTTAGTCATAGTAAACATCCCTTGTGACAGTAATAGGTTGTGACAGGTACTCTTTATGGAGGGCTCGGGGGTCTAAAAGACCCCCAATCCCTCCTTTGAACTTCAAAGTATTCAGATCGCCAAAAACGGCGATTCTGAATACTGTGTACTTTTTTAAATCCGGCGCCATTGGCAGCCGAGAAACCCGGAAGTCGCTTCCATGTTTTCAATGCGGAGACTGAATCAAAGCCATTTACGGCTTTGTTTCAGAGTGCGCCTGGACGATGGACGCCCTGGATCAGGCCCGGTCAGAGCGGCGAGAGGCGGCGGGAGGGGGGGGAGGCCCCTGCCGCTCCTCCGGCATAACAACGGAGCGGCTTTTAGCCGCATCGGTTGTTATGTCTGGATAGCCGATCGCCAGCTCTAAACAACGGTACCGGGATGATGCCTGCGGCTGCAGGCATCATCCCGGTATAACCCCCGAAAGCCGAGGACGCATATATGCGTTCGCTCGGCATGAAAGGGTTTAATATCTGAAGTTAGAAAGAGTGAATACTATAAAATTTATTTTGTCTTTAAAATTTCACACAAACAAAGCTGAAAGTCTGAAAGCTGTGAGCCCTAAACTAACTTCTTAACTTTTTACCTTTCCTAAAAGTAAACTGGGCTGAGTATTATTGTGAGTTTGTGCCCTCAGAGTTTAACATTTGTTTTAATGGAAAACTGAGGGTGAATTAGAATGTGTCAGTAAATACAGGGGCATGGAGGTTAGGACAGCGTAGGAGTTACATCTAAGGAAACGTGGCTCAAGAATCACCAAGGTGAAACATTGCTTTTATGATTGCTATTTGCTAACCAAAGATGTTGGTTGGAATTTCACTGGAAATACTTGGGGAGAAGTAACGTTGTTCTTATTATTTGCCTCAACTGACGGCAAGCTTAATAGCATTTTGACCTTTATGTACTCTTTTATCCAAGATAAAGAGTGCCAATTCATTGACACGCAGCTACTAGTCAAAACAGAAACCATTTTCCCTTATTTTAAAGAAAGTTTACATTTCAATGGCTGCTTTGGGTTACTGCACATTAGTGGGTGTTTCAAACATCAACTGATTGGACACTATTGTTGGGATGAAGATGATAATTTATCAGTGCAAGTTGCTTCTCACATATTTTCAGTAAGCGATCCTCTTGGAATCAGAATAGAGTTCATTTGGAGTTCAAAATTACATTTTAGGATAAAAACCCCAAAACAGATAAGTACAGATAAATACTGTTACAGCAAAACAATGTCTAGCAGATGCTAATCAGCTTGTATCAATGTGAGCGGTTGGCACATAAAGAGACGTAAGACTTTAATAGACACTGAGGATGCCACGTTTGGATTTTCTAATTGAATTATTCTGATCCACTATGAACATTCCAGCTATTGTAAAATGTGCTAAGTATATTTTATCTTCTGTAAATAGTCAGGGAATATATGCCTGTAGTAGCCTGACTTAACTCCCCTTTGTAATTACATGCTTGATAGTATCCGTAATATCAAAATGGTGAATGAAAAACAAAGTCAGAGTTTTCTAGGATGGAGAAAAAATAACATTTTCCACTTTTAAATGTGGCTTTGATTTTAATTAAAGCTAAACCCTAAAAATACCGTATTTATCGGAGTATAACACGCACCCTAATTTTAAGAGGGGAGTTTAAGGGGAAAAAAATTCATAGCCCCCTCCCCAGTACACAACCCCCCCCCATCCATTATACATCCCCCCATCCAGTACACATCCCCCCTATGCATTATACATCCCCCCATCCATTATACATCCCCCATCCATTATACAGCCCCCCTCCCCAGTATACAGCCCCTGTCCATTATACACCCCCCCATCCAGTACACAGCCCCTCATCCAGTACACATCCCCCTATCCAGTACACAGCCCCCCATCCACTATACATTCCCCCACATACAGTACACAGCCTCCCCATCCATTATACAGCCCTCCCATCCAGTACACATCCCCCTATCCATTATACATCCCCCCATCCATTATACATCCCCCCATCCAGTACACAGCCACACTGCACTCCCATGAGACCCCCAGTCTCTTGGGACAGTGCTGCCAGCATTCTCTACAGTTAAGTAATAAAATCACTGTCATCTACCTCAATAGCGCAGTTTTTTTTCACTGACCTGGTCACATGACTGCTCTCCTCTGATGTTACACAGTAGGTCATGTGACTGCCCTCCTCCTCCAATCAAAGCTACACTCAGAGGAGGAGGAGGAGAGCAGCCAGAAAAAACGGAGCTATGAAGATATTTACAAGCTTCGTTTTACAATGACACTCACACAGGAGGAGCGGTGTAGAAGGGGCTGGCAAGTGACTTTTTTTTTGCAGGGGCAAGATGTAGACCTGTAAGCAATATCATAATGATTGTCATAGCAACCCAGGCGACTGCTATATGTCCTGGTGGTGGAAGGTGCACAATTAGTCTGCAAAGGTGATTTAAACATAGAAAATCTTTTGTACATTACTAAACCCAGGACCCTGTATTCACTATATCTGGTTTCCCACAGTACACAGAACATGGAAATTCAATTACTGTATTTTAGTAAATATAAACTGTTACCGTTCTGTTAAAAAAAAATATAAACTGCTAAATACCTTTTCTTATCAGCAGTATATAGTAGTCTTGTGACTTCTATGAGTGCCTGGTTAAAGCTTGTAGAAGGAGTTATTATTCTGCATTGACGGTCCTATCAGGATGCAGGACCGCTGATTGGTCCTATGCTGATCACATGCACTCTCCCAAGAAAAAAATACTCTCTAGCAATACACACCAAACTGAGCATGTGCAGCCTGTCCCCTGGCTTTGTATTATCAGGAAATATATTGGGGACAGTGGAAGGAGGAGAGGATCAGAGGAGACAGGTTAATACAGCCTTTTTACACAATGATGAGGATTAACCCCTTAGGTTCCACAGTGAGTATAACAAGCATGCTTTGCTACATATACAAACTGATTTTACTATTGCGGGTTTAGAAACAGTTTAAGGATTACAGAGGTTGTTATTGACACTGACCTTGCACTCCCTGTGACATTTCCAATTAGGAAGAGCTGATGCCAGACGTACAAGAGGGAACTTTAAAATTAGTCAGAGATTTCCCTTAGCAGGCTGTGTAGTAAAGGCAATTTGTTTAGCTATTTTAGATATGTACATTCGATTAATTTCCCTCAAAGCTTCTGGTCATCCTGGATAGCACTGCACAGAACCCCGTTAGCCCAAAAGTGTCTCCTCAGCTACAAACTGGTAAGATATCTGTTAGTAGTTTTGCAAACAAAAAACACAGCTTAAAGAAGTCTGAATGATGGTTATAGAGTAATGAGGGACATTTACTAAAACTGAAGCAAACAGAATCCGGAGCAGCTGTGCAGGGCAGCCAATCAGCACTTATTGTCTGCTTGTTCAGCTTAGCTCAGAGGCTCAAATGATCATGGGACATGTAGTATCAGGACTGGCAGAGGAAAGAAACAGGAAGTCAGAGAACTTAGAAATTCAGGCAGGAAGAGGAGTGATATCACAGGCACAGAAACCTGCTTTATACAGCTAAAGAAGGTAACTTATACACAAACTGACAGTGAGGTTGTGATTCATTTACATGCACAATGCTTCTGTTGTTTTGGGCAGGAAAAGCTGGAGTTCTTCTTAAAAGTTAATTCCCTGAAGTGAAGCTCTTCCTTGTCAACTTCTATCCAGAGCACTGCCTCCTAGTAGTGTACTGACGTTAAAGTGCTTAGTACAAAAATAAATGTAAGACAGCAGCACTCACTATTGTTTGAACACCAACAATGAAAAACATATGATCTAAATAAATGTATTGCACTATCTCTTTAAACATTTATTTTGGAAAAATTACGTGTGAATAATAATCAGTAGTTAACAATATGTCACAAAGAAAAAAAATACAACACAGAAAATGTATAAAGTGCTTTAAATCAGTGACATAAAATCCGTAAGTGGCAACACACCATGCTGCAAAACTTTTGACTTGTGTTTAGAGTATAATCCTCAAGGTGCTCCTTGACCATCATGTCAAACTGCTTACCAAGACTAATCGATGCAACAGATCATAAGTTTCCACAGCGTTTCAACATGTGATCCAAAGAGCAGCCAGGAACCAAATACTCTCATCACAAATAGCAGCTCCATAGTTAGCAGGTCAACCATGGGGCGACAGGAAGTAAATGCATTGGTCATGCATATGATACTATCACATAGGGACCACTTGTGTTATAGAACACATAATGACAATGGTAGCTCCTGCCCTCCAGATTTTGTGGGTTAGTTCCCAGAGATTAGTGGATCGAGTGGCCTTAAAGGTGGTATGGAGAGATGCCATCCTTTGAGAATTGGTGGAGTTACCTAATAGGGATGGGCGAACAGCTCGGCCCGAGAATAAGTTTGGGCCGAACTTTCGCTATTCGGTCGTTCGGGAAACAGCCAAACTTTCGGGACGTTCGACCGTTTGTTCGCCCCCCTTCTGAACCGACCACAATGCATTGTGGCGCTGAACAGTGCATTGCAAGCGTTGATTGGCTGAAGCAGTGAAAACTTCAACCAATAAGGGCACAGAGCACTGTCAGAGTCATGATTGGACACTGTCATCATGACTCTATCCAATCATGGCTCATTTCCGCCCCACAGTATAAAAGTATTCTTGCAATTACAGCCATTATCAGTGTGATTTTGGCGTGGAGAGAGATAGAACATGGCACTGTTCAGTGCTATTAGCTAGTTAGTGTGCTATAGTGTTCTATTTTGCTTCAATTGTCAGTGTAGAATATTAGTTTAGTGTCAGTCTCGGGATAGTGGGAGTGTAGTGAGGAGGACCATCATTCAACTTTGCATAGTGTGCAGCTAGAGTAGGGACAGCTCAGATAGTTTCACTGTAGTGTAGTGAGACTGTGTCATTTATACATACATTAGTGTAGAGTAGGGACAGCTCAGATAGTTTCAGTGTACGTAGTGTAGTGTAGTGAGACCGTGTCAATAATCTTGACATTAGTGTATAGCTAGAGTAGGGACAGTTCAGATAGCGTCAGTGTAGTGATGGTTGAACACCATCTATTTGTGTGTGTTACTGCTAGTTTAACGCCATTTACTTCTGTGTGCGTTACAGACAGTTTAACGGCATATCGTTTTGCGTGTGTTACTGCCAATTTAACGGCATATAGTTTTGCGTGCGTTACTGCAAGTTTAATGCCATATAGTTCTATGTGTCACTGTACGTTTGGCGCTTTATATTGCATTATATTATATTGAATCTGTGTAGTGTGAGTACTCAAATTAAAGGGCACCAAACACCTCTTTACATTGATTAAAGTGTACCCAGGTACAGATTTCAACTTCTCCTTTACTTTTGCTTATAAGCACCGCCCCCTCCTTCCCAATAATGTCTGGGAGGACAAGGAGAGGCAGACGTTCCCTTGGCACTGTAAGGGGGCCAGCAACAAATGTGTCCACAGGCAAAGGTGGACATGGTGGGCAAAGACCAATTTTTCAGCACCTGTCTGACAGGTGCATATCATTGCAATTTTTTATGCAAGGCAAATTCTTGCTTTCATCAAGATTATCTCTATAGTTTTACGGTGGGAATGCGCCACGACACCCAAAGACCAATTTTAGTCAACACAGAATGTATCCAAAAAATATCTAATCTTGTTCCCAGTGCACTACATTGTGGCCTCATCATACACACTGGCTCCCTAGCTGTTGCTGAGAAAAATAAAGACAGCTTGCAGGAAAAATGAATATTTTGGGCTTTATAAATTCAATTATTGCTGCAGCAGATTCTAGACATTATACAGATCAAAAAATCACTGCTCATTTAAAAATTGACGTTTTTCACAAACTTTTTATTTATTGATACATGTCCCCCAGGGCAGGATCCTGACCTCTATAACCATTGTATGCCCAATTACTTGCATTTAAGCCCTCAAATGGGCAAAATGGGCACAAAATGGGCACTTTTGATATTCGACATTCAGGTCCCATTGACTTTAATGGGGTTCATTATTCGGGTCCGAACTTTCACAGTGTTCGAACTTTCGGGTCCGAACCGAACAGGGGTCTGTTCGGCCCATTCCTATTACCTATGTCCCCTTCCCACTTAAGCAATAGGGGAAATTTAGTGAGTGATACCTTTCATATGAATTTTGTTGCCTGTGAGTTATTCCCATGCGTAAATAGAAATTTGTACGCACAAATGGGTATTTTACAATAGGCAATAAGGTAATTGTATGTAGCGGTAGTATTCTAAGGAGGGTAGGGTGTAGGTGGTTTGGAGAGAAGAGAAAGGTATGAGTAAGTTATGGGAATAAAGGTCTGACACTTGTCTAATTCCATTATCTATCCAGGTATAAAGGTATGAACAGATAAAGTAATCAAAAAAAAATAAAAGGCCTTTGATGAATGTGCAGTTCCTTTAGCCCAATCATTACCAAGGTAATTGAAATCCACCATAATGAAAACATTGCCCTATTTCCAAACTATTTCAGTCCATGAAAGAAGATGAATCTCTTCCTTTAGTCCCCTTTTACACCTGCGGACCGTATGTCTGCTTTTTCATCCATTCGTGTGCGGATGAAAAAGGGACATACATTGGTCGCTATGAGATTGCGGGCGTCCACCTCCGCAATGATCCGATTCTGCAGACGGAAGAAAAACCTATTTTTCCTTCCGTCTGCGGATCGGATCAGATGAACACGGACATACTCGACCTCCTTCCCCGTGGGGGAGGGGGAGAGGTCACCAGCCACCCAGCCCATGAACAAAATTAGTTGTTAGTCACTCGTCAGAAAGGGGAATTTACCCTCATCTGGAAAAGGGGGGGAATCCATCAGTTGGTCCCCCACCTCCCCTCCCCGGCTCCTTACCCACTCGCGTCCACCCATGCAGACCACACTTTATCAAATTTAGCAGGGCATTGCCTGTTCTCGTATGTGAGCATATACAGAGGAAGTACTGGATCTACCGCCTTCTGCCATGCTTGCAATGTAGGGGGTTCGGTCAACTTCCAGTGGAGCATTATCTCCCTCCTAGCATAGAATAACGAGAAAGTAACACAGTTTAGTTTACTCGTCCCCCTCCACGTCACCTAAATAGCTCAGCAGGAGCACCATAGGTTCCCTTGGCACCAGAGTTCCCAGGAGTTTGCTCAGCCTCCCTACTACTGTACGTGTTCCCAGTATGTTTGGATTTTAGGGCAGGACCAGACCATATGCCAGAATGTGCCGGTTTCCGTGTGGCATCTTGGGCATGCAGGGTCTAAGTTTGGGTAAATATTGGCCATCCTATGTGGGGTGTAGTACGCCCTGTGAATAAACTTCAACTGGATAAATCTATCCTTTATCCGCTATCATGGATGGCATTAAGGTGGATATACAGTCCTCCCATTCGTCTTCTCCAAGGGCCGGACCCCTCCATTTGTCGAATGTGTGCGTGGGTTTGGTGTCATAGGCTACCATCAGGTACAGGTAGAGGGTGGAGAGTGGTTCCCCATTACACTGGAAATGAGCAGGCGCTCGATGGAGTCGGACTCGAGTGTCAGTGCCCCCAGGAACTGAGCCTTCATGGCATGTCTCATTTGCCAGTACCGAAACTCTGAGGTGTTGGGAAGGGAATATGTGTACCTCAGTTCTGTGAAGGGCATAAGTTTCCCGTCTTTTATAACGTGTTTCAGGGATGTTATCCCCTGCCCATCCCAGAATGATAGGTCCGGGATGTTGTTCAAATGGGGTAGTGTGGGGTTACCCCATAGTGGATTGTGTGGGGATGCACACTTCGACTTGCTATAAACTGTTCTGGCCTCTTTCCATACCCTAAGTGTCGTTTTCATAGGCCCCGTCAGGTCATGTGGAGCCCCAAGTCCCCTAAATGCAAGGTTGCTCAATGCCGCATAGGACCATAGTATAGCCGCCTCTAGTCTCACCACTGGATTTTGTCTAGGCTGGGAAAACCACCACCGGACCTTGACCAGGATTGCCACCCAGTAGTATATGAGGAAGTTGGGCATCGCTAAGCCTCCTGCAGAGAGAGGTAGGTAGAGTATGCCTTTCGCCACTCTGGGTATCCTCCCCGCCCACACAAACAAGGTTATTATACCTTCAAGGTGCCTCAAAAAGACCCTGGGGATATGCAAGGGGGTATTTTGGAAGAAGTATAAAACTTTCAGGAGATTTACCATCTTCAGAAGATTGACTCTACCGACTGGGGTCAGCGTCACACTGTGCATTTAGCCGTCAGTTGGGACAAGAGAGGCTGGACATTATGTCCTATGAATGTTTCCGTCGTACTGGTGATTTTTACACCCAGGTACGTGAAATCATCCACCCATTTGAGGGGGTACCCGTGTCAAATCTAGGGACAGAGGGATGCAGCGGGAACAGAACCGACTTGGCCCAATTTATTCAGATGCCCGAGAACTTGCTGAATAGCTCCAGAGCCCTTGCCAGTGACCCAGAAGCATTAGCAAGGTAGAGCAGGATGTCATCCGCATAAAGGGACACTTTCTCCTTTATCACGCCCACTGTTACACCTTTCACCCTCTCCTTCGCACCTAAGGGCTCTGGTGCCAGCGCAAATGACATTTCTTAAAAAAAAAAAAAAAAACAGGTCAAATCACATTTAAAATGACTCACGTTTGCAATTGCTGGCATGCGGCTATTTTAAGGAAAACCCCACACCAAAAAAAAAAGGTGTAGGGCCCCCCAAAATCCATACCAGACCCTTATCCTGGCATGCAGCCTGGCAGATCAGAAAAAGGGGAGGACGAGCAAGCACCCCCCCTCCTGAACCATACTAGGCCACATGCCCTCAACATAGGGGGTGGGTGCTTTGGGGTGAGGGGGCTCTGCCCCCCACCCCAAAGCGCCTTGTCTCCAGGGCCTCATTCCCACAACTGTGGCCAATGGTTGTCAGATTTTGCAGGAGAGGGGGCTTATCGGAGACTGGAAGCCCCCTGTGACAAAGGGCCCCCAGATCCCAGCCCCCCTTGTATGTGAATGAGTATGGGGTACATAGCACCCCTACTCATTCACCAAAAAAGTGTTAAAGTAACAAAAACAAACACAGTTTTGCACAATTCCTTTATTAACCACTTGCAGACCTCCTCATGTAGATATACGTCAGCAGAATGGCACGGACAGGCACATCAACGTACCTGTACGTGCTCTGCTTGACGTGGGTGGGGGTCCGATCGGGACCCCCCCCGCTACATGCGGCAGTCGGTAAGCCTCGGGGAGCGATCCGGGACGACGGCGCGGCTGTTCGTTTATAGCCGCTCCGTCGTGATCGCTCCCCGGAGCTGAAGAACGGGGAGAGCCGTGTGTAAACACGGCTTCCCCGTGCTTCACTATGGCGGCGCATCGATCGAGTGATCCCTTTTATAGGGAAGACTCGATCGATGATGTCAGTCCTACAGCCACACCCCCCTACAGTAGTAAACACACACTAAGTGAACACTAAATGTTACAGCGCCCCCTGTGTTTAACTCCCAAACTGCAACTGTCATTTTCACAATGCAATTTAAATGCATTTTTTGCTGTGAAAATGACAATGGTCCCAAAAATGTGTCAAAATTGTCCGAAGTGTCCGCCATAATGTCGCAGTCACGAAAAAAATTGCTGATCGCCGCCATTAGTAGTAAAAAAAAATTTAAAAATTAAAATGCAATAAAACTATCCCCTATTTTGTAAACGCTATACATTTTGCGCAAACCAACCGATAAACGATTATTGCGATTTTTTTTACCAAAAATAGGTAGAAGAATACGTATCGGCCTAAACTGAGGGAAATTTTTTTTTATATATATATGTTTTTGGGGGATATTTATTATAGCAAAAAGTAAAAAATATTGCATTTTTTTCAAAATTGTCGCTCTATTTTTGTTTATAGCGCAAAAAATAAAAACCGCAGAGGTGATCAAATACCACCAAAAGAAAGCTCTATTTGTGGGAAGAAAAGGACGCCAATTTTGTTTGGGAGCCACGTCGCACGACCGCGCAATTGTCTGTTAAAGCGACGCAGTCCCGAACTGTAAAAACCCCTTGGGTCTTTAGGCAGCATATTGGTCCGGGGCTTAAGTGGTTAAAAAATAAAATAAAAAATAGTGTCCATCAATGTAAATCCATCATCAATCACGCTGCCTTCATGTTGGCCAAGGCGTATAGATATTGTTCTTTTTTTTTAACCACTTCATTACTGGGCACTTAAACCCCCTTCGTGCCCAGACCAATTTTCAGCTTTCAGCGCTGACGCATTTTGAATGACAATTGCGCGGTCATACAACACTGTACCCAAATTATATTTTTATATTTTTTTTCCCACAAATAGAGATTTCTTTTGGTGGTATTTGATCATCTCTGCAATTTTTATTTTTTGCGCTATAAACAAAAAAAGACAGAAAATTTTGAAAAAAAAACACAATAGTTTTTACTTTTTGTTATAATAATATCCCATTTTTTTTTTTTAAATATAAATTTCTCACGGTTTAGGCCGATACGTATTGTTCTACATATTTTTGTTAAAAAAAATCGCAATAAGCGTATATTGATTGGTTTGCGCAAAAGTTATAGCGCCTACAAAATAGGGGATAGATTTATGATTTTTTTTTTAATAGTAATGGCGGCGATCTGCGATTTTTGTGTCAAGGCCTGCGATATTGCGGCGGACGTATCGGACACTTTTGACACAATTTTGGGACCATTCACATTTATACAGCGATCAGTGCTATAAAAATGCACTAATTACTGTATAAATGTGACTGACAGTGAAGGGGTTAACACTAGGGGGTGAGGAAGGGGTTAACTGTGTGGGGGGAGGGGACTGACTGGGGGAGGTGACCAATGCTGTGTCCCTATGTCCAAGGGACACAGATCGGTCTCCTCTCTCCCTGACAGGACGTGGAGCTCTGTGTTTACACACAGAGCTCCACATCCCTGCTGTCACCGCCGATCGCGGGTACCTGGCGGACATCGTGGCCACCAGGCACGCGCATCAGCTCCCCAGCAATGTGCCGGGCACAGTGTTTCCACAGTGTTTTTAACTGACAATTTTTTTTTACTCAGCTGTCAGTGGGAAACCTATTGACAGCTGATGACTCATGCTTAAGCTGCAGCAGTCAGACTGTGATGCAGCTGTGCATGGTAGCCAATCAGCTTCTAATTTTAGCTTGAGCTTTGACAATAAAATCTGGAGGCTGATTGGTTGCTATGCAGCGCTGCACCAGATTTTGCACTCTTAGTTTTAGTAAATCAACCCCATTGAGACAATAAACGCCTTGGCTAGGACTGTACAACATAATGTATGGGGTGCAGTGGTCAGGAAAACGTGACAAGCAAAACAACATACAAGGGGAGATTTACTAAAGCTGGTGCACTCAGACTCTGATGCAGCTGTGCATGGTAGCCAATGAACGTCTAATTTCAGCTTGTCTATTTGGGCTTTGACAATAAAACCTGGAACCTGATTGGTTTCAGTGCAGAGCTGCACCATATTTTGCACTCCCCAGCTTTAGTAAATAACTCCCACAAAAAGTAGCAGTCAGGATGCACCCCCTCCCATTCACATCAGAGTCCTCCCCTACAGCAAAGTCCCCAGAGTATCTTCTTAAAACAGCCCCCCCCCCTCCTCCCGCTTGCAGCTCCAGGAAACAGAGAAAGTTGTGCACCAGGAATTTCTATTCTCCTCTTTTAAATGTTGGGGCCTAAGCAAGCAGTCATTGGTTGCTAGGACACCAAGCAGTCCTAGCAACCAGGCAGACCTGCAAAAAAAATGTGCATTTTTTATTTGTTTTCTAAAAAATGTACTTACCTTCGAACTTGATCTTTTTTTCTTTGTGTCACTTTTGCTGTGGCATATGGATTTTAAGAGAGTACTTTAAATAGAAATGCATGGGGTCTCCCTAAAAATCTATACCAGACCCTCAATCTAAGCATGCAGCCTGGTTGGCCAGAAAAGAGAGGGGGATGCGTGTGGCCCTCCTCCTGAACCATACTAGATCACATGCCCTCAATATGGAAGGTGTCTTGCCAGGGTGGACCCCCCACTCAGTAAAAATACATTACAGTAAATTATCAGACAAATGTTTAACAAGTTTTTCAAATTTAACTATAGAAATTTACACAATGAAACATCTTTTAATATGCATAACAGACACACAGAATTAGCAGTTTTAAATAAGCATTACAGCTAACATACTGACAATTAAAATGCTTGTGAACAATTAATTTCCCTGATTTTCGGAATTCCAAATAATACTTATTACTAAATCAATAACAATTGTCTGTAAAAAATAAAACATTCTTAAAAAATAAGTTAATTACAAAAAAAAATGACATGCTTGATATAAAGCCGTGGTTTGTATATCTTCCTCAGCAGTGTCACCTGCTGTACCTATTAGTCTTGTTTGTATGTCCCCAAGGAAGCTATAAAACTGAACAAGGAGATGGTCTGCAGATAAGGAGGGATAAGTCATTGCTACTAGATGTCTGGGTTTAGATATCTGTTAGGTCAAGGGAAATTATCTGTGTTTCATGCTTAACCTTATTGGATGCCTCAAGTTAAGGATAGTTTGTTTGTCAAACAATTAGCCAATCATTATTATGCTAGTGTTGGCTAAGGTATACAATAGCTAAAGATATAATTAAGCATGTTGTTTAATTCTCTGAGGTATGAATAACAAAGTAGTCAATCATATAAAGATTTCAGTTTCATCTTTCAGGAATCAAAACTGGTTTCAAAAAACAAATTAAAGGTCAACAGCTACAAATACTGTAGCTACTGACTTTTTTTTAATATAAGGACACTTACCTATCCAGGAAACAAAGCGATGTCCTCACTTGAACTGATTCTTCAATCGGCATTGGGTGCAGGCGCAGTCATCTCTAGTAAGGAAAACAGGAAGTGAAACCTTGCGGACTCACAGCCTGTTTCTTACTGCTCATGCACAAGTTTCACTGTGCTTTGAGAATGTTCCCGTAGTCTTCTGGGGCCTGTAATATGTCCCAGAACACTGCAGGGGAAGGAGGGGTAGCCAAACTTCCTGCTCAGATTACTACGGCGATCTGAGCCAGAAGTGGGAGTGGGTAGCTGTCACCGCTGCTAATGGGCTCCTGCCCATTGAAATCAATGGGCAGTGCCGCCGTACCGCCTTCAATATGCCGCTGTAGCAGCGTATTGCGGGCGGTATTAACCTGGGGTTAAAAGCGCCCCGCTAGCGGCCGAAATGCGCCACAAATCCGACAGTAAAATAGCAGCGTTTTACCATTTTTTTTTACCGCCGACACTATGGGCGGCACCAGTGTGAAAGGGCTCTAAGGTAAAAAATGTTTAGGCATGAATTTTGGCCCCTCATCCTCCCTTATACTTAGCTGGGCCCTCATTCGATCTAGCGCTGTGCACATTTGCAGCTCTTCTCGCCCCTCACTTGCCTGTCTCACTGGATTTGCTGAGGAACCAGGAGCCATTGGCTCCCAGTGCTGTCAATCAAAGCCAGTGACGAGGGAGCCGTGTCCTGCTGTCTCTGTCAACAGACGCAGCAACGGGGTACAGGAGTGAGCAGGTACGAGTGCGGTAAGTGGGGGCACTGGACAGAGAGGAGCAGCCAGAAGCGCCAACGAGGGACCCGAGAACAGGAAGTTTGGGGCCACTCTGTGCAATTCCATTGCACAAAGCAGGTAAGTGTAGAGATGTTTGGTATTTGGAAAAAAAAAACATTACACTCACTATACCTTCCCAGGAAATAAAAATGTTGCTCTGTATACTTGTATTTGAAGGAGTCTTATTCTCTATATTGGATGGAACACCGTGGTTGAGGAACAATGACTCTGAGGCCTCGTACACACGACCGAGGAACTCGTCGTAAATGAAACATTGTTTTCCTCGACGAGTTCCTTGTTAGGCTTGTCGAGAATCTTGACAAGCTTTCTTTGCGTACACACTGTCAAGACAAAATCTCGTCGTTCTCAAACGCGCTGACGTAAAACACGTACGACGGCACTGAATGAATGAATGAATGAATGAATGAAAAACTTATATAGCGCGGCACATGCAAACTGAATCGCCTCTGGGCGCTGGTTGTTTGTGTCTCATGCCATCAGAAAAGCAGGGTTTTGATCTGCTTTCTGAAGGACAGGTGGTTTTGCTCCAACCGAATGCTGGTTGGTAAAGCATTCCAAAGCCTGGGGCCTTGGAACGCAAACCTTCTTTCTCCTTTGGACTTGTATTTGGTTTTTGGAACCTTGACCAGATTTTGGTCGGTGGATCGCAGAATGCGGTTGCAATTGTGCGGTTTGATCTTGTCGCATAGATATCTTGGAGCACTATAAAGGGAAAGTTTGATTCCACTGGCACCACCCTTCTGAGCATGTGCAGGTTTCTAAGCATACACACGAACGTGTTTCTCGTGGAAAACCAGCCCGACGAGGAACATGAGGAGGAAATTGAGACTCCCGATATGGAAAAAGAGAACTTGTTCTCTTTTTTTCTCAGCGAGTTCCGCGACAGTTTTCTCGATGAAAAAATACACACAACCGTTTTCCTCTGCGAAAAAGCTCTGCCACCAAGTTTCTTGATGGATTCTGTCGAGGAAAATGGTTGTGTGTATGAAGCCTCGGGGTTAGTTTAACTTGTATTCCTGGGGAATATATAAAGCATATAGGGAAAAATGCTTAGCAGTGACCAGCCATAGGAAACATCAGGTATAGGAAAGCTGCATATACAGACACATTTCAACATTGTTTATACGCTGGGGTTATCCTGTGATTTAAATACTCACCACTATTAGAAAATGTTTCCTTTATTGTCATTATTTATTACATAAAGAGTACCATCTATCTGCTAGCAGATGTAGGTACAGATGTAAGTTTACAAGTATTATCATTAAGTTTACATTTTTCCATCCACATCCAGTCATTGAATACAAACTACATTTAGACCCTCACTGAATTCAGTTTGGGACTGATCCCTCACCTTACATCTGATAATCTGAGCAATTTAAAGGAAATTGCCTATTGCCACAATTATTTGTATCTTATCAAGCGGCTCTATATTACAAGGACTTTTATTGAGCAAGCACAAAGGCAGAGCAAGCCGTGGCGTATTGCCAAATAAAAGAGTGATGTTCTGGTGAATTTAGCCGAAATAAATTTACTGCAATATAAAAGTGGGAAAGTGGGAGGTAAACCCCTTTGACCAATAAATCTCTTCTGCATGTGAAACCCTTATCTTGTCCCCTCCAATATATCCCACACTAGGAAGCCATCATCATTGGCTCTGGTTTGTTATTTGTAAACCTTGATCTTCTGCACTTGGTGTCCTAAATATGGATAATTAGCATCGGTTTATCACGTCTCTGCATATTTCCTCTGCTCTCCAAACATGCAATGCTTCTATTGGCTGCCATTCTGTCACAGAAGATTATGGAGACAGATTGCACAGAATGAATGTGCTAAACGAGATTAGAAAGGAGTAGAAATAGCAACTTGGCCAATAAATACCTCGTGAGAGCCTTATCATACAATTACACGTTGACTTGTTTCACACTCTCCCAGCCTCTTAATCCAGCACCCCACCACGTATGAAAATTCACTAATTTCTGAATTACTGCAGATCCGTGCGACTTGTCACTGAGAATATTTGGAAAAGGCAATATTGACACAAATGGAAAAATATACTATCTAGATTGCCATCCTGCTTAGGCTTTTGTGTGTTTTGAGTTCCACATAGAGGAAAACATTTGCATTTATATAAGTCGATACAGAGAATTACTGGTTAACAGCCTGTGCTGCGACATTGGTAAACAATTCATCACTTTACAAACAAGGCAGGTCTGTAGTACAAATAAAACGACGGCACGTAAATAACGGCATTAACTGGATCATTAGTAATAAGCCCTTGAGGGGAAATAATGATATCCATGTACTGTAAAAGCTGGGATAGTAAATGTTTAATATAGCCAGGCTAGTTTAAAAATCCAGCACAAAGAAAAAGGATGTGAAGTAATATCTAGCAACTAATGAGATTTCATTTTTCATCAATTCAGAGAAAGCAAAATGATGAAAGATGGTTTGACCGTTCATTATGGTTTAGTTTTCATATTGCTTGTTGCTTTGTTAAAGCTGAACTCCAGGCACAACATTTTTCATTTAAATATATTTTGCAAGGATATAAATTGACTTTGTGTGTACCAAATGACATTGAAAACCATAGATATTACCTTGTAAAAGTAGCAGTGACATCATCAGAGCCTGTGCTGGGATCAGAGTTGTATGAGGGACATGGCAGCTCTACTTACTAGAGGCTGCCTGCAGAAAACTACCGGACGGGTGGATACAAGACCTGTCATCCTGTACAAGGAGGGAGATAAGCAGCTACTAGTCTTAGTTACAGGATACTCCAGCACAGAGGCAACATTACAGGCTGTATAACTGCACAGATCTGGAAGAAATACACAAAGCATACCAACATTCAATTAAGAATACCCATGCCTTTTATACTTAGACAATATTTGTTTATCCTGGAATTCAGGACCTGATCGGACGTGCCAGTCTCCTCTATAGAGCAGTCAACATGTGTCCATTGACACCCGCTGACATCCGATCTAATCCTGTCAGATAAAAAAATAAGGATGGGGATCCGTTCCTTATCCATCTAGTGGATCGGATGGCAGTCGAGTGTAAATGGACAGGTGCTCAGTTTACATCCGATCGCCCATACTGGGGAGCCGGCTGGGTCTGTGTCCGCTCTGCATAAGCGGAGCGGGCATGGACCCATCATCTGCCTTCTCAGCGAGGATCAGCGGACAGATTACCGGCTGAACAAGAAAACTCCAACAGAGCCCGTCCCGTGTGAAAGGGGCCTTAAAGGCATTCAGGCTTATTTAGTAGGCAAATAGTAAAGGGAAGAACACATTAACCCAGTGCAACTGATATGAATTAATTTTCTACAGATATTGATTTAATAATATGGGATTTGATTGGCTGCTATCAATAACGGCACTTTGCACTTCATTTTTTGCTCTGTACCCTACATTTTAAAATAAGCCTAATTTTGTTCACAGTGATAAAAATAAAACTTACTTAAAACTGGACATAGACATTTAGATCTAGGGTTTTTGCTCCTCTAAACAATCCCCTAGTTCCCAATACCACCACAGTTTTTTTAACTGTATAAAATGCTAGGTTTAAAGTGTATGCAATGAAAGATGCCTTGTCCAAACATAATTGATTCGCCCAAAAGAAAAGGAAAGAATCAAAGATTGGACATGTTGTATGTTTTAGTGCAGTGGTCATCAACCCTGCCCTACAGGGCCCACTAACAGGCCAGGTTTGCAAGATAACTGAAATACATCCCAGGTGATATCATTTGCTCCTCAGTGATTGCAGTATTCTAGACTGCATCTCCCCATGGTAATACATAAAACCTGGCCTGTTAGTGGGCCCTGTAGGGCAGGGTTGATGACCACTGTGCATCCATTCTGATACCCTATGCAGCCTAGCATTGTTTGCAGTCTTGGATAAAGTCACCTCAGTAGTAAACACGGTCATACCCAGCCTCATGCTGGTCATACACACAGCACATTTCAGGCAATTTCAAACACTTTTTTTCCATAAAAATGGCTGAACAGATGCAAACAACCTACCACTTATCAAAACTGTGAAATAGTCAAAACAGTTGGTGGTAGGTTGACTTGATCTGTTCCACTAGTTTTGTGATAAAACGATAATTAAAAGCAGTTACATTTATGGGGAAAGTGCTGTGTATGTTCAGCAGTAGGGTACAGTATGTGCTCAATTATGAATCAATTACATTTTCCTGTTTGTTGTGGGCTTGCTTTATTATCTCGCCCTTGATTTTGAAGTGCTGTCTATTCTGCTCATATGCGTTTTGTGAAATTTAAAACTGTTCTTTGCAGACACACTTTTTAAATAAATAAAATGCAATAAGTGCCCTAGCTATAGTATAAAAATTTCGGGCTCCATTCTCCCCCAGTATATTGGCATACCTGAAGACGTTTCCGAACTGATCTGGCAATGACAGAATTTTGCACTGGTCCATTAACGGAATCATTGCATCTCCAGAATTCCTAAATAAATGTAAACAAAGAACAGCACGTGACATAATTTTCTGAGTCAAGCATGCTGTTCCCTTCATTTGCCGACTAGCTGAAGAGGAGGAACCTTGCAGAAGAAAAGTGAACAGATTGGGGGTGAGCTACCCCCAGAATGAAGGAAACATATAAGCTGTTGCCACCCTCAGTATACCTGTCTGTCTTAGGCCCCATACACACGAGAGGATCCATCCGCTGAAAAATCTCAGCGGATCGGTTTCAGCGGATAGATCCCCTGGTGTGTACGTTCCAGCGGATATTTATCCGCAGATATTTCCGAATTCCAGCAGATAAAAATTTGTAGACATGTCTACAAATCTATCTGCTGGAATCGGCACCAGCGGATCGATCCGGTGGTCTGTACAGACTCACCGGATCGATCCGTCCGAACCCATCCCTCGCATGCGTCGTAATGATTCGACGCATGCGTGGATATCCTTATATGACAGCGTCACGCACGTCGCCGCGTCATCATCGCGGCGACGGCACGTCACCGCAATGGGAATTCGGCGCGGATTTCAATCCGATGGTGTGTACACTACATCGAATTAAAATCCGCAGAGTATTTATCCGCGGATACGGTCCGGCGGACCGTGTCCGCGGATAAATCCTATCGCGTGTATGGGGCCTTAGTAGAGCTTTTTTTATTACATTTAGTATTTCTAATATTGGTGGTTAAAGTGGCTCTTCACCATTTTTGCACCATCCCTCCTCTCCACTGCTCCTCCCCTCCTATCCTTAAATAACACTGTGTGTTTTTTGTTTTTGATATCTTTTTTAATCTTTTTTAAAAAAAAATGTGTCTGGCGCATTAGCCTAAGCAGATGACGTGCACTGTGAATTCTTTGCCTCCTGGAATATGCACGTTACATATCCCAGGAGGCATTGTCCCTCCATTTAGTAAAGGAGGAGGAGGCGGTTCAAGTGGTGTGTCATCGGTAGGCTGGCAGCCTGAATCCGGAAAAGCCAGCGCTTACCGATGACATCACACCTGAACATGGTTATCCTTATTCCTCCTGTAACAATGAAAACATAATGGAATAGTTAGCTCCTGACAAAATTAGCCCTATAATGCCTATGTGTGTTTGAATTTGGTAGAAATATTAGGTGTTAGGTGCTACGTAAATGAGTAAAACAAACAAACTGCATTTACATTTTGGGTTTTGTCACACTTATGTGTGCATTGAGGAACATCTGTCAGATCAATGCAACAGAAACTACAATGGCAGTGTTTTTGGCAAGGAAGCACACTAACACACATAGTTACATAGTTACATAGTTACATAGTTAGTCAGGTTGAAAAAAGACACAAGTCCATCCAGTTCAACCACAAAAAACAAAATAAAAAAACACAGTAAAATCCTATACACCCAACTCCATACCCACAGTTGATCCAGAGGAAGGCAAAAAACCCCAGCGGAGCATGATCCAATTTGCTACAGCAGGGGAAAAAATTCCTTCCTGATCCCCCGAGAGGCAATCGGATTTACCCTGGATCAACTTTACCTACAAATCTTAGTACTCAGTTATATTCTGTACATTTAGGAAAGAATCCATACCTTTCTTAAAGCAATCTACTGAGCTGGCCAGAACGACCTCTGGAGGGAGTCTGTTCCACATTTTCACAGCTCTTACTGTGAAAAAACCTTTCCGTATTTGGAGGTGAAATCTCTTTTCCTCTAGAGGTAAAGCTTGCCCCCTTGTCCTCAGTGATGACCGTAAAGTGAATAACTCAACACCAAGTTCACTGTATGGACCTCTTATATATTTGTACATGTTGATCATATCCCCCTTATTCTCCTCTTCTCAAGAGTGAATAAATTTAGTTCCTCTAATCTTTCCTCATAGCTGAGCTCCTCCATGCCTCTTATCAGTTTGGTTGCTCTTCTCTGCACTTTCTGCACACGTTATATGTCATGTGTTGTCATTCACTTTAGAGCAGGTGCGTTGGCAGCAACTGAATGTGTGCCTTATGCCGCGTGCACAAGATCAGTCTATCCGATGAGAACGGACTGATGGACCGTTTTCATCGGTTAACCGATGAAGCTGACCGATGGTTTGTCGTGCCTACACACCATCGGTTAAAAAAACGATCATGTCAGAACGCAGTGACGGAAAACACGACGTGCTGAAAAAAATGAAGTTCAATGCTTCCAAGCATGCGTCGACTTGATTCTGAGCATGCGTGGATTTTTAACCGATGGTTGTGCCTACTAACGATCGTTTTTTTTCCCATCGGTTAGGAATCCATCGGTTAAATTTAAAGCAAGTTGGCTTTTTTTTAACCGATGGTTAAATAACCGATGGGGCCCACACACGATCAGTTTTGACCGATGAAAACGGTCCATCAGACCGTTGTCCTCTGTTTAACCTATCGTGTGTACCATTTTAAATGCATGCTATCATAATACACATAGGGCCATTTATTAACATGAATTGCAGTAACTCATGATAAAATGCACATTTTAAGGCATATAATTGTAACAAAAAAGTGTTAATCCAGCCTAAAAGTATAGATTATAATTTACAAAAGGCAAATAGGCAAATAGGCTATTTACTTTGCGAGTGCAGTTGCACCCTGCTAGTGAATTATCCCCAGAGCTTAGTAAATGAGGCAGAGCTCTGTTGACTTCCATCATCTAATCATGTGCAAGCAAAAATGATAATGTTTTTTATTTTATTTATTTCCTTGCACATGATTGGGTATCCTTTGCAAAGGGAAGCTTCACCAGATTTAAAAAAAGCTTGAAGGGCAACTTCACTTGCAAAGTGAACGGTGTATTTGCCTAATAAAATAACCCCTAATCATATCCATGGCAAATGCACCCAAATGTAATGATATCCAATCTATGTGCACAACTGCACATATGCTTAAAAAAACAATTGATCTGAGTATCTCTGCTGATAATCAGGTAATACATGGGGTTATGAAATTAGGTTCAACAAGTGTTCAGGTGCAAAGCAAATCTGTGGCTCTAGTGGCAGTCTCTCAAAAATGCTAGAAGATCTCTGCAGTTGAATAATGCTGAACTCTAAGCTAGAGAAGTATAACTGGCTAAATTCTGTATTATCTTCCTACTATCCCCTAGTCCTGTCAGTCTGAGGATGGCAGGTAACACATGCTGTGCCATTCATTGCTCAATTGCAATGTGAGTGCTGCTAAGCTTACATGCTGTCAGTCACTGGGGGATGGAGGTGGAGAACTTTAGGGAGTTGAAATAAGCAGGAGCATACAGAAAGTTTATAATGCTAAGTCCAATAGGCAGTAGGAAGACCTATCTACTGTCAATATGGTGAGCAAGGGTAAGTAAATAATAAGAGTTTATGAAGAGAATTACAAAGCCATTTGTAGTTAAAGCATTTCACTTATACGTGTATAAAAAAACACATACGTAGATAAAATACACATGTTTTAACTGTAAATTTAGCTGCATGACTGGGCTTAAGCCTCGTACACACGGCCGAGGAACTCGACGTGCCAAACACATCGAGTTCCTCGGCCAGTTCAGCACTGAAGCCGCCGAGGACCTCGGCGGGACGAGAGCTCCCATAGAACAACGAGGAAATAGAGAACATGTTCTCTATTTCCTCGCCGAGCTCCTCGTCGGCTTCCTCGGCCGAAAGTGTACACACGGCCAGTTTCCTCGGCAGAATTCAGCCAGAAACTCGGTCGGAAGCTGAATTCTGCCGAGGAAACTGGTCGTGTGTACGAGGCCTATAAGAAATATCCCCTTTCCCATAGAAAACAAAATAGCATGAGCTGGGTGAACATTTTCAGCAGGTTCGATTGTTCTACACTTATTTTTACATGGACAGATCAGAGTTATTTTGTTGAAGAGAGCTACCTGCATATCACCAGCTCAGGGCTTACCATAGACATTAGAGATTGATTGGACGTAGTTTCAAAGTCCCAATGCAGAACTTTGGGGTTTATTTACTAAAGCTGGAGAGTCCAAAATAAGGCTTACTTCTGCATAGAAACCAATCAGCTTCCGTGTTTTGTTGCCAAAGCTGAATTGAACAAGCTGAGGTTAGAAGCTAATTGGCTACCATGTACCAGTTTCTGAGTGCACCAGTTTTTGTAAATCTACCAAAATGCCTATTGGGCCGGTCCTCTCTTAAACAGAGGACATCTAGTCATATGAGCACCCCAGGTTTGGGCAGTGGAGCAGGGAAGGAGAGCCATATGCACAGGCGCTGGTAACGTTTTATAACCTCAAACAACAAACATTCTGGGATTTTGTGCAAAATAAGACTGAATAGGCCACATTGGAAGACAATCCTCTAATGTCTAATGGGCCCCTTTATTGCCATGTTGCTAAGTTCAAGACATTTTGTTGCATCATCTACATGTGAACTACGTCTTCACAATATCAAAACATAAACAGCAAAAAATGTATTTCTAACCAAAAGATAAAATGGGGTTTTTGCAGTGTCTAAAATGATAATTTGTGCCATTAACCATTTCCTCCATATTGTAAAACAATGCGCTTTAGCATGACTGATGTCCGCACTGAGTTACCAGCTCCAGTCTTTGCATCAGCAATGCAGGTTGATCATTAATATGGGAACCAACTGCTAACCTCAGGGGCTGGTATTTTAGCTTTTCTTTTCTAACTTTTCTTAGTGTGGGGAAGCAATGCAGCTTGTGTGGAGTGATTGTAAGAGTCTCTGCTGGAATTTGGCAGGCCAGAGGCTTGGAGAGCAGCCCCATGCTGACTCCTATTCACAGGGCCAGTTCTGTGTGAGCTTTGCAAGTTTCACTCAGCCGTGCACTCAATAGCCTCACAAAGCTGATTACAAGCTTCAGCGAATTCCTGAAGGAGCCAAAAGCGACGCAGGTGCAAACGAGCCGAGGGAGCCCGTGATCCCAGTGACAGAATGAGACAAGCTGGGAAAAGCTTGGACCACACAAATCCAGGCTTCTGCTCACCAGGCAGCAACAAACCTTGGGAACTTGAGGTCATTATCCATTCCATTCAGTAAGGACCAGCTTGTAAGTATACAGTCTCTCACTGAGAGCTCCATCAGTTACCTCAACCAAGTGCATCTTGTGCTTTGGGAGGAGGGGGATACAGACTACATTGCACCCAAGTTTTGTTCCCCCCAACTAATCGGTATAACTTAATTTATTATCTATAGCTTTTGAGGCATCAAACATCCACCACATCTCTGAAGGTCATGTTTTTCTGATGTAAAATACAATTAAAACATGTCAATAGTAGTTTAATATATACGTTTTTCTTGTAAAGTATTTAAAACACACAAAAAAAACAAGGTATGAATCTTTAATTTTATATCAGGCAGGATTCTGACTTTAGTTTACAGTACTCGACTGCGATGTGATATCTCTGCAGTATATACTGTAACATATTTCATCAAAATTAGTCTTTACTGATCATGTCATTAAATCCTGTGACCTTATAGTTTACCCCTGCTCATAAACTTTATAGGCCAATTTACTGACCCATGTGGACGATGTGAATGTAATTAAGTGCTGACTTCCACTTTGCTTCTGTGCTCTGTTTTCAGGAGGGGGACAAACTGGTATAAGTTGGGTTTGTCATTAACTGGTAATGTGCTTTGTTCTGCTGTCCAGTCATTGTTGCTCCCTACAGTCCTTCTCTTCTCCTTGGTGATGAATAGAGGAGTATGAGCCGTGGGGTGGTGGTGGGGGGTTACCACTGTCTGCCCTTTAACTCCTTACAGTTTTCCTACTAAATAAAGTTGATACACTTAATATCAAAGTTGAAATACGATAGATTATATTTGTGCCATTTTTTTTCCTGAAATATAATGGCTCCTTAATCTAATCTAAATTAGAAAAAGGGGCAAGCAACACCAGTTAATTACTAAAATGTATATTTAATTGTGTTACAATTGTGTATAAATTAGGCTTTCCATCTACTGAAGTTAAATAGAAATTCTTTCTTGTTTTCTCTGCTACATAGTATATATCTTCCACTGTTCTAACTGGCTTACAATGCAATTAAAATTATTTTGCATGCAATTATGAGTTACTGGATATTATTGAAATATTCCTGGCTAAATTTACTTTTTACATTTGACACATTTAACACAAGTCATCTCTTGACCATATATATATATATTTTGTATCAATAAATTAGTAGAAAAACTCAAAGGCCGTAGCTATCAAAAAATATCTATCTATCTATCTATCTATCTATCTATCTATCTATCTATCTATCTATCTATCTATCAATACCTCTATCTCTCCCCGAAGAACACTGCGCGTTGTTTCACAAACTTACACGTGCCTGCTTTGCATAGTAATGACAGCAAGTATCTTAATCATATGTAAATGATATGCAATGTTAATAGTTTTAGCAGATTGTGAGATCCTCCCAGATCTGCTGCTAAAATGAGCATAATTAATAGAGCATCTCACAAAGACAATCCAATGCCTCTGTGTTTACCTTGGGAGATGACATACTGTGAGCTGCTTACTGTTTTAATCAGTCATACTCAGGCAAAAAACAAACATTATTTTGTTTAATGGCATCTCAAAATGGCTTCATTATGCCGTATCATGCAATATTTCATTTTATGCTTAGAAATAGGCACAAGCAACAGTTACTTGTTAATTACTCACAGTTTTTTGTAAACATGTTTTTGCGGGACAAGAGTCAGATTTACAATGAATTAAGGTTTGTGTTTGTGAACATGAGTGTGTGTAAGCGTGTGGAATCCTGACTAAGGCTGAAATTTGGCCTCAATATTCTAAAGTAATGAAGTATTTATACTTGGTGCAACCATTCAATTACTTACGGTACTTGTATAAATGGGTGACATTTAACACAGGTCCACCAGAATTGTGAGCCCACTACTAGGTTTATAAGTAATGGAATTTTAAGCTATAAAGTAGCTTGTATCTAACATTCTTGGTACCTTATAAGCCAAGAGGCCCTAGGCTCAATTTACTAAGGTGGTTTTAACTCTATTTCTTGTTTTAAGATCATTTCATTGCATGAACTAATCAGTCTGTTAAAAGTAATATTTTCATTTAAATCGTTTTTTTTTTTTTTTAATTCACAAAGTTATTTCATTTATTAAATTTAACAGTTATCACACAAATTAAGCTATTGCTATTTAAAGAAGTTATAACCTGGTACAGGCATACCCCACTTTTAAGTACACAATGGGGTTTATTTACTAAAGCTGGAAAGTGCAAAATCAGGCTTACGTCTGCACAGAAACAAATGAGCTTACAGGTTTTATTACCAAAACTTTGTTGAACAAGCTGGGGTTAGAAGCTCATTGGTTTCTATGCAGAAGTGAGCCTGATTTTGCACTTTCCAGATTTAGTAAATAAACCCCATTGTGTACTTAAAAGTGGGGTATGCCTGTAATATTGTTATTGTTATTATTATTATACAGGATTTATATAGCGCCAACAGTTTACTCAGCACTTTATAATATAAAAGGGAGACAATACAGATATAATACAATACAATACAAGAGGATTAAGAGGGCCCTGCTCATAAAAGCTTACAATCTAATGGGGTGGGGCTAGTGGTACAAAAGGTTTTAACTGTGGGGAATGAGCTGATGGAAGTGTTAAAAGATTAGTTGGAGACATGATAGGCTTCCCTGAAGAGATGAGTTTTC
This sequence comes from Rana temporaria, assembly GCF_905171775.1. NCBI lineage: Eukaryota > Metazoa > Chordata > Amphibia > Anura > Ranidae > Rana > Rana temporaria. The sequence continues at coordinate 200,171,834 of NC_053490.1, forward strand.
AGGGATCGCCTGAAGGTAATAATTTATCACAGGCATTACAAACTAAGGTCCCTATCTCACATACATACACACACATACAGTATCTCACAAAAGTGAGTACATTTTTTTGTAAATATTTTATTACATTTTTTTGTGGCAACACTCAAGAAATGACACTTTGCTACAATGTAAAGTAGTGAGTGTACAGCTGTATAACAATGTAAATTTACCATCCCCTCAAAATAACACAACACACAGCCATTAATGTCTAAATCGCTGGCAACAAAAGTAAGTACACCCTTAAGTGAAAATTTCCAAATTGGGCCCAATTAGCCATTTTTCCTCCCTGGTGTCATGTGACTCGTTAGTGTTACAAGGTCTTAGGTGTGAATGGGGAGCAGGTGTGTTAAATTTGGTGTTATCGCTCTTACTCTCTAATACTGGTCACTGGAAGTTCAACATTGCACCTCATGGCAAAGAACTTTCTGAGGATCTGAAAAAAAGAATTGTTACTCTACATCACATGTGGCAACACTCATACATCTATTTCAGAAAGACAACCTCTGGATATCATGCTGAGTATGTGCACTCGCACTCAACATCTTTGGTTGACCATGGCGAGGCCATAAACCCCTGTATGGTTCGGCCAACATGCTGCAGCTCAGTTTCAGGGTCTTGGCAAACTATTTATAACCTAGGCGAACCATTTCATGGTCTTGGCAATCTTCTTATAGCCTAGGCCATCTGGCCTAGGCTATAAGAAGATTGCCAAGACCCTGAAACTGAGCTGCAGCATGGTGACCAAGACCATACAGCAGTTAACCAGGAGAGGTTCCACTCAGAACAGGTGTCGCCATGGTCAAACAAAGAAGTTTAGAGCACATGCTCAGCGTCATATCCAGAGGTTGTCTTTGGGTAATAGACATATGAGTGCTGCCAGTATTGCTGCAGAGGATAAAGGGGTGGGGGGTCAGCCTGTCAATTCTCAGACCATATGCTGCACACTGCATCAAATTGGTCTGCATGGATGTCATCTCAGAAGGAAGCCTCTTCTAAAGATGAAGCACAAAAAAAACGCAAACAGTTTGCTGAAGACAAGCAGACTAAGGACATGGATTACTGGGACCATGTCCTGTGGTCTCATGAGACCAAGATAAACGTATTTGGTTCAGATGGTGTGAAGCGTGTGTGGCGACAACCAGGTGAGGAGTACAAAGACAAGTGTGTCTTGCCCACAGTCAAAATCAATAAAGCTCAATAAGGCCCTCACAGAGAAAGTAGTGGGTGTCTACTAGTCTGGTAAGTGATTAAAAAAAATCGCCAAATGATTTAAAATCAATCACTAGTAAGAAAAAACATCTACAAGTGGCATAGTTCTTAGATGACTTTGTCCAGAATTGACCTTTTCAGAAAATGCATCCCAAGCATTGATGCTAAAAGGAGTCTCCAAGAACCCCAACATTTTATTGTGTGGTGTTCAAGTAACTCTTGTAACAGTTGGGGTCAAAGTGCAGGCATCTACAATCAGAAAGAGAAACTAACCCATTTAACTTGCATTATAGGTGCCTTAGAAATAGCCCCAACTGTTCCAAAAGAACATAAGAGCATGACTACAGTTTTCCATTGAACATATAGACATGACCAGGACTTCATGAGCAAAGAATGGTCATATGTTTGCAGAAAACCAAAAACATAATTTAAGAAGAAGAACCTCACAACAACTGTGAAGCATTCCTTAAATCTTCTGGACTGAATATTTTAATCTTTAGGTCCCATTTACATCTGTGAGGTGAAAACACAAGCTGCAACTTTGATGCATTTTTTGAAAATACTTTAAAGTATATATACCGTATTTTCCGGCGTATAAGACGACTTTCTGGATGCAAAAACATGCATCCAAAGTCGGGGGTCGTCTTATACGCCGGGTACGGTCTCAGTACTCACTTTTTTTTTCCAGCGGTGACAGTCTCCCATGCTGCGAGCGCGAGCGTCAATGATTTCAAAGCCGCGCCTTCTCTTCAGAGTGTTCTGTGATAGGAGGAACACAAATCTTCCCAGCAGCACCTCTGTTCTGTGTTCCTCCTATCACAGATGCCTTCTCATCCTCGGACGAGATGAGAAGACGTCCGTGATAGGCGGAAAACAGAACAGAGGCGCTGCTGGGAAAATTTGTGTTCCGCCTATCACAGAACACTCTGAAGAGAAGGCGCGGCTTTGAAATCATTGTTGCTCGCGCTCGCAGCATGGGAGACTGTCACCGCTGGAAAACAAAAGTGAGTGTTTGCGGTTACTGCACTGGGGGGGGGGGGCACAAGTTCAGGCACAGTGGGGGCAAGTGATGACACAGTGAGAGGCAAGTGAGGGGCAAGTGATGGCAATGTGGGGGCATGCAATGTAATGTAATGGCACAGAGGCACAGTGAGGAATGTAATGTAATGACACAGTCAGGGCATGTAATGTAATGGCACAGTGAGGGGCAAGTGATGGCACAGTGAGGGGCAAGTGATGGCACAGTGAGGGGCAAGTAATGTAATGGCACAGTGAGATTTGAAAAAGCCTGTTTCTGTCAGCGGTTCTGGCTACCCCTCAGCTTCCAGAAAGACTAGTAGGAAGGGGGTAGTCTTATACACTGAGTATATCCCAAAACTATTTTTTTTCCTGGAAAATTAGGGGGTCGTCTTATACGCCGGGTCGTCTTATACGCCTGGAAAATACGGTAGATGCATATAGAGTTTAATGATAACAAACATAAAATGCACCAAAAATGCATGTAAAACACACCTCACCTGTAACACACACCACAAATGTGAACCAACACCTACACTGAACTTATACAGCAGTATAACTATAAAACTATGCTAACAGTCTCACGTGTACAGGCATACCCCACTTTTAAGTACACAATGGGGTTTATTTACTATCACTGGAGAGTGCAAAATCAGGCTCACTTCTGCATAGAAAACAATGAGCTTCTAACCCCAGCTTGTTCAATTAAGCTTTGTAATAAAGCCTGGAAGCTCATTGTTGTTTTTTTCGGAAGTGAGCCTGATTTTGCACTTTCCATCGATAGTAAATAGACCCCATTGTGTACTTAAAAGTGGGGTATGCCTGCCCGGATGGCAACCCCCTTTTTTTTTCTTTAGGGGTCCGGAGGTCCCCAGGGGCCCAGAGGCCCCCAGGGCCCCAGATGGCAACCCCCCCTTTTTTTATTTATTTTTTATAAAAAAAATATATTTTTTTAATATATTTTTATTTCATTTTTTATTAAAGGGCCATTTTTTTTTTAGGGGTCTAGAGGTCCCCAGGGGCCCGGAGATCCCCAGGGCCCTGGGATGACAACCCCCCCTTTTTTTTATATAAAACAATTTTTATTTTTTATATATTTTTTTTATTTTTTATTTTTATATATATATATATATATATATATATATATATATATATATATATTATTATTATTATTATTATTATTATTATTAATAATAAAGGGCCCAGAGGTCCCCAGGGCCCGGATGACAATCTGACAATCCCCCCTTTTTATAGAATTTTTTTTTTTTATATATATATTTTTTTTATTTTTATATATATAATATTCTTATCATTATTATTATTATAAAAGGGCCCAGAGGTCCCCAGGGCCCCGGATGGCAACCCCCCTTTTTTTTTATAAAAAATATATTTTTTTTATATTATTTTATCTCCTTCTTTTTCTTTTTTTTATATATATAAAAATGTGGCAAACCCCCTTTTTTTTAATAAATGTTTATTTTTTTATTTTTGTTTATATATTTTATTTATTTATTTTTTTACTAAAGGGCCCAGAGGTCCCCAGGGCCCCTTTTCTTGTAAAGGCCCCCCCCCCCCCCGCTTCTCAATTTGCGGCTGCCCCCCCCGCTTCTCAATTTCAGGCGGCAGCACCCCCCCCCCTCCGGTTCTCTGCTCCAGGGGGCCCATGCCTGAAGCAGTGTAAGGGGCCCCATAATTCCTGATGGCGGCCCTGCCTGTATATAGATAAATACATTGTAGTAGAGAGAATAAAATACCCATTCTGGAGAAAAAATTTCTCCAGGTTCCCTCTTTTGCCGATCAAAAAGAGGAAGTTGGACATTTGGCATTTTTATTACTGTTGAAAGGAAGCATCAGACTGGCAAACAGCAGAGCCTGTGTGACCAAAGGCCAAGCTGAAGTTCTTGTTCCCAGAACTGATAGAACCTGCAGCTTTACCTGGCTTAGAGCTTTCAGTCTAAAGACTGGTACACATGGGCGGAGTATCATCTAGTATGGGCGTGGTTTAACAGAAACCAGCTGACATTCGGCCCGTGTGTACAGCAGCCTGTGTGACAGAAGCCAGCCAAACATCCGGCATCTGCCGAACAGGCATGCTAGAAAAACAACTGTTGACCGGTGTGTTCTGGCAGGGGGGCAATCCATTTGTCAGAACACAATAGCTCAGTGGGGGGGTCGCTGAACTAACATCACTTGTGTGTTCTGGTGGGGGTAGTCCCATTGTCAGAACACCATACTAACATTGCATAGTTAGTACAGCAAGCTCCCCCCGAGCTGTTCAATTTTTTTTCATTCAGTCCACTAATGAAAGAAGACTGTGTACCAGGCTTAAAGAGGCATTATGCATTTGTTTTTGTTTTTTTAATTAATATAACAAACATTATACTTACATGCTTTGTGCAATGGTTTTGCACAGAGTAGCCCCAATCCTCGCCTTCTGGGGTCCTTCGCGGGCACTCCAGGCTCCTCCTCTTTGGCAAGTGTCCCCATGGAAAGCCATTTTCCATGGGGGCACCCATGCATGTTCACTCCCGAACCACCCTCTCTACGTCCATTGACACAATGCGGGCGACTCGGCCTTGCCCCCCGCTTGCTCGGCACAACATTTGGTTGATAGCAGCTGGAGCTAATGTCTCCCACTGCTATCAATCTGCCCAGGAAGTAGGGAGACAGTGGTGGAAGCTACTGCTCTCATGCACTTTGCTGGATCGGATTGACCTTAGGTAAGTATAAGGGGGGCTCTGGAGGGATTTTGCAGCACAAAAGGTTTTTCACTTTAATGTATAGAATGCATTAAGGTGAAAAACCTTAAAGACTTTATAACCACTTATGCTCCTCACTTAACTGGCTTACAAAAGATGTTTCTTCTATAACAGCAAAGACAAAGGATGTCCCTTATTATCATTTGATTCCCCACTGCTGCAGATTGATAAAACAGCAATATTTAGACAAAGAAAAAGAACCGCTGCTCCAGGTGTACAATGAGAACCTGAGGTGGAATGTCTCGCAGAGTGCCAGCCCTGGTCGGCCTCCGTGGGAAACTTGTAAGAAAAGAAATGGCTGTGCATACAGGAATTCCGATTGCCTTTTATTGTTCAAAGTGATAACACCAAAGTCACCAACACGCGGTCACGTAGACGCGTTTCACACATACATCTTGTGCTTTATCATTATTGATTTATGATTTTTTTCTTTTCTTATAAGCAATATTTAGACCCATAGCTGCATATACATTTTCTTTGAACTCCAGCAGAATATACATCTGTTGTAATACTGTGTATGATATGCTTTAACCACTTAATGACCGCCTCCTGCACATATACGTTGGCAGAATGGCACGGCTGGGCACAAGCACGTACCTGTAAGTCCTCTTTAAGTGCCCAGCCCGGTCCGAAGCTCCGTGACCGCGGTCGCGGGACCCGCGGACCCGATCGCCACCGGAGTCCTGCGATGGGTCCCCGGAGCTGAAGAACGGGGAGAGCTTTGTGTAAACACAGCTTCCCCGTTCTTCACTGTGGTGCTGTCATTGATCGTCTGTTCCCTGATAAAGGGAAAGACGATCAATGATGTCACACATCCAGCCCCGCCCCCTACAGTTAGAAACACATATGAGGTCACACTTAAGCCCTTCAGCGCCCCCTAGTGGTTAACTCCCAAACTGCAATTGTCATTTTCACAGTAAACAATGCCTTTTTATAGCATTTTTTCCTGTGAAAATGACAATGGTCCCAAAAATGTGTCAAAATTGTCCGATGTGTCCTCCATAATGTCACAGTCACGAAAAAAATCGCTGATCGCCGCCATTAGTATTAAAAAAAAATAATAATAAAAATGCAATAAACCAATCCCCTTTTTTGTAAACGCTATAAATTTTGCGCAAACCAATCGATAAACGCTTATTGCAATTTTTTTTTTTTTACCAAAAATAGGTAGAAGAATACGTAGGTAGTAGAATACGTTTTTTATATATTTTTGGGGGATATTTATTATAGCAAAAATTTAAAAATATTGAATTTTTTTCAAAATTGTCGCTCTATTTTTGTTTATAGCGCAAAAAATTACAAACCGCAGAGGTGATCAAATACCACCAAAAGAAAGCTCTATTTGTGGGAAAAAAAGGACGCCAATTTTGTTTGGGAGCCAAGTCGCACGACCGCGCAATTGTCAGTTAAAGCGACGCAGTGCCGAATCGCAAAAGGGGCCTGGTCCTTCACCTGCATTTTGGTCCGGGTCTTAAGTGGTTAACAGGTGATATACTACAATGCCTTGAAAAAGTATTCATACCCCTTGAACTTTCCACATTTTGTCATGTTACAACCAAAAACATATATATATTTTATTGGGATTTTATGTGATAGACCAACACAAAGTGGCACATAATTGTGATGTGAAAGGAAAATGATAATTGGTTTTCAGTATTTTTTTGCAAATAAATATGTGAAAAGTGTGGTGTGCATTTGTATTCAGCACCCTATACTCTGATACCCCTAACTAAAGTCTAGTGTAACCAATTTCCTTCAGAAGTCACCTAATTAGTAAATAGAGTCCACCTGTGTGAAATTTAATCTAAGCCCTCAGAGATTTGTTAGAAAACCTTTGTGAACAAACAGCATCATGAAGGCCAAGGAACACACTAGCCAGGTCAGAGATAACGTTGTGGGGAAGTTTAAAGCAGTGTTAGGTTATAAAAGAAATTCCAAGCTTTTAACATCTCACTGAGCACAGTTCAATCCATTATCTGAAAATGGCACAACTGAAAACCTACCAAGACATTGCCGTCCACCTAAACTGACAGGCCGGGTAAGGAGAGCATTAATCAAAGAATCAGCCAAGAGGCCCATGGTAACTCTGGAGGAGCTGCAGAGATCCTCAGCTCAGGTGGGAGAATCTGTCCATAGGACAACTATTAGTCGTGCATTCTACAAATCTGGCCTTTATGCAAGAAGAAAGCCATTGTTGAAAGAAAGCCAAAAGAATCCCATTTGCAGTCTGCAAGAAGCCATGTGGGGGACACAGCAAACATGTTGAAGAAGGTGCTCTGGTCAGATGAGACAAAAATTTAACTTTTTGGTCTAAAAGCAAAATGCTATGTGTGGCGGAAAACTAACACTGTACATCACCCTGAACACATCACCCCCACCGTGGAATATGGTGGTGGGTGCAAAATGTTGTGGGGATGCTTTTCTTTAGCAGGGACAGGGAAGCTGGTCAGAGTTGATGGGAAGATGAATGAAGCCAAATACAGGGCAATCTTAGAAGAAAACCTGTTAGAGTCTGCAAAAGACTTGAGACTCGGCGGAGGTTCACCTTCCAGCAAGACAATGACCCTAAACATACAGCCAGAGTTATGGAATGGTTTTGTCAGGGAACAATGCCTAAGAAGACCAGACATATAGCTACACAAGGGAACTGAGACCAAACAATGGATATATATTAATATATTAAAGTGATATATTTATTGACAGTGAAAAATAGTAAACAATAAACACAGCAAACAGTGAACTACCCCAAACAGAACCAAAAACACCACTAGCAAGAGCTGTTGAACCTGAACAACCAAATATATATATACAGACCAAGCTAAGGACAAGGTTACAAGGGTTGCAAGGAAAGGGGGATCACGGCTGGGGACAGAACAGAGGGAGGCAGGAGCAAGGCACAGGGGTGCAGACAAGATCAGGATAAGCAGCAAGGCAGGAACCAAAATCGTGACACACTGGGGTAAGGAAGGAGAAGCCTTAAGTAGCCCCCAGGCAGCTGAACACTAATTAGCCTGATTACAATAGCCTGCTGGGTCCTGGGAGACACCTGCTGGTGGACACTGGAACTGCAGCAAACAGCCCAGAGCAGGATAGTGCCACCAGCAGGTGAACGTAATCCTAATGCCGCATACACACCATCACTTTATGTGATGAAAAAAAACGACATTGTGAAGAAAAAAATGACGTTTTTGAAACTTCAATTTTCAAAGACGAAGTTGCCTACACACCATCGTTTTTCTCACAATGTTCTAGCAAAGCGAAGTTACGTTCCACCACGTTTTTCCATTGAAGCTCGCTTCATAAGTAGCTTCTGGGCATGCGCGGATGAAAAAACGTCGTTTTAATCGACGTTTTTGCTACACACGGTCAATTTCTGTGAAGTAAAAGTTGACGTTTTAAAAAACGACACATAAAATTGAAGCATGCTTCAATTTTTTTTGGTCGTTTTTTAGAAGACATAAAACGATGTTTTCCCCCACACACGGTCAATTAAAGTGACGTTTTTAAAAACGTCATTTTTTTTCATCACAAAAAACGACCGTGTGTACGCGGCATTACAGGTTTAGATCAAAGCATATTCATGTGTTTGAATGGCCCAGTCAAAATCCAGACCTAAATTCAATCAAAAATCTGTGGCAAGACTTTAAAATTGCTGTTCACAGACGCTCTCCATCCAATCTGAAAGAGCTTGAGCTATTTTGCAAAGAGGAATGGGCAAAGATGTTGATCTCTCAATGTGCAAAGCTGGTAGAGACATCCCCAAAAAGACTTGCAGCTGTATTTGCAGCAGAAGGTGGTTCTACAAAGCATTGACCACAAAAAATAATTCTCCTGCGCTCTGGTGTTTTCCTGCTATAGTGCAATGTCATCCAGTTTCAGTGTAAAGTCTAAAATCTTGCAGCCCTCCTCAGAATCACGGGAATTCATAAAGCTATAAAAGAAAAGAAAAAGGAGGGCGCACCGACCTAGTGCATTATCACTTAAAGGGATTTTTTTAGATAGATTAAAACAATGGTCATACTCACAAACGGAGTTGAAAGACAGCGCTTATCAGACAATTGAACTGGTATACAGTATCGCCCAACGACCACGGTAACAACATGGATCAGATGGCATCAGACCGACATCTATGGCTTACGCGTTTCAGAGGCGAACCTCTTTCATCAGAGCCTCGGTGGTCAGTAGTTGCCCTACTGACCACCGAGGCTCTGATGAAAGAGGTGTTTTAATCTATCTAATAAAATCCCTTTAAGTGATAATGCACTAGGTCGGTGCGCCCTCCTTTTTCTTTTCTTCAAAGTATTGACTCAGAGGGGCTGTATACAAATGCACGCCACACTTTTCACATATTTATTTGTGTTGGTCTATCGCAAAAAATCCCAATAAAATACATTTACGTTTTTGGTTGTAACATGAGAAAATTTTGGAAAATTTCAAGGGGTATGAAAACTTTTTCAAGGCACTGTATGTGCATCTCATTTTTGCAAACTATTGCTGATATCAATGTATCTCTGAATGTACACTATGTAAAGCATTGTATAAATTGCTGGCACTGTAAAATAACCTATACTAATAATAATAACAATCATTTTAACCCTGTCTTGGTAACACCCCTGATTTCAGCCCTACTCTTTATTTATCTATCACAGCAAGACATGTTATCTAACTTTGAGGTCCATTTCAAGACAGCAAGTTGTTATAATGAAAAAGTAACTTGACTTTCACTACCTAATTTATGTGCATATTATACCATTATACCTATAGGACATTTAATCACAGTGCCTGAATGTTTTTAGTTGCACATGACTGTATATATCGAAGTATTAATAACACTGCATCATGTGAATATATTTGTCAGTTGCCTGCTAGTTGCAGCCTTGGCAGTAAGGTGCAGCCCTCTGATGTTCTTTTGTCTGATAACTAATTCAAGTTAATGCGATCTTTATGTAAAACTAACAGCGGATAATTGTCTATTTTCTCGCCAACAATCTCCATCACAATCACTTATCTAGAAACCTGCGGCTGTATTAATCGTTATATTCCCGGAGAGAAGCGTCTCTTGAATTTATCAGTAAACACACACTAAAGGCAAGAGGTTGGAGGAAGCACTGATGTCCCCCTTGTGTCCCCATACTGTGCCAGTAAAGGGATCCTGAGAAAGGATCTGGCAAGCTGCCCAATTTACCAGGGGGCTGAGGTGCTGCCAAGGCTTAACTGCTGTGTGTCACTGTTTCCTGAGCATTTACTTGTTATCAAACTTTGGGCATATACAAGTAGTCAGACACATGCACACATACAGTGGCTTGAATAAGTATTCATACCCCTTGACATTTTCCAAATTTTGTCATGTTACAAATAAAAACATAAATGTATTTTATTGGTATTTTATGTGATAGACCTACACAAAGTGGTACATAATTGTGAAATGGAAGGAAAATTATAAATGGTTTTCAATTTTTTTTTACAAATAAATATCTGAAAGGTGTGGTGTGCTTTTGTGTTCAGGTCCCTTTAAGGCAGTTAAACACGGTTCGAATTTCGAAAGAATTTTCTTTCGAAAATCGTATTAAAGAATTTTCGTACAAATTTTGCACCGTTAGTGGGCTGCAGCAACAGCCGATTTTCGTGCGGCAAACAAATTTGAGGAATCCGACATGTTGGAAATTTAAACAAAAAAACAAACAATTTTCTGATCAATGATGGGAGAATCGTGCGAGAAATGTAATAGAAAAAAATGCGCATGTGCAAGAAAAGAATATTCCCGGAGAGAAACGAATATTCCCGGCAACATGAAGGTTTGGTCAGCCGAAAATCAATGGTGGCATCATCGGATCACCAAAAAAAGAACTTTCTGATTTTAAAAAGAAAATTTGTTCGAAATTCGACCGTGTATGGCCTGCTTTACTCTGATACCCCTAACCAAAATCTAGAGTAACCAAGTGCCTTCAGAAGTCACCTAATAAGTAAATAGAGTGCAGCTGTGTGTAATTTATTCTCAGTGTAAATACAGCTGTTCTGTGAAGCCCTCAGAGTTTTGTTAGAGAGACTTAGTGAACAAAAAGCATCATGAAGTTTAAAGCAGGGTTAGGTTATACAAACAATATCCCAAGCCTTTAACATCTCATGGAGCACTGTTCAATCCATCATCCAAAAATGGAAAGAGTATGGCACAACTGCAAACCTACCAATACATTGCCGTCCATCTAAACTGACAGGTCAGGCAAAGAGAGCATTAATCAGAGAAGCAGCCACTCTGGAGGAGCTGCAGAGATCCACAGCTCAGTTGGGAGAATCTGTTCACTGGACAACTATTGGTTGTGCACTCCACAAATCTGGCCTTTATGGAAGAGTGGCAAGAAGAAAGCCATTGTTGAAAGAAAGTCATAAGAAGTCCTGTTTGCTGTTTGCAAGAAGCCATGTAGGGGACACAGTAAACATGTGGAAGAAGGTACTCTGGTCAGATGAGACAACAATTTAACTTTTTGGCTTACAAGCAAAATGCTACGTGTGGCAGAAAACTAACACTGCCTGCACATCACCCTGTACACACCATCCCCACCGTGAAACATGGTGGTGGCAGCATCATGTTGTGGGGATACTTTTCTTCAGCAGGGACAGGGAAGCTGGTCAGAGTTATTGAGAAGATGGAGGGAGCAAAATGCAGGGCAAGGGACAAGAAAACCTGTAATGCCGCGTACACACGATCATTTTTCAGCATGTAAAAAACTATGTTTTCAAAAAATTTCATCTAAAACGATGGTGTGTGGGCTTCACATAATTTTTCAGGTTCTGAAAAACGACGTTTTAAACTATGTCGTTTTTCGGGTTGTAAAAAATGATCATGTGTGGGCTTAAACGACTTGAAAAACCCACGCATGCTCAGAAGCAAGTTATGAGACGGGAGCACTCGTTCTGGTAAAACTACCATTCGTAATGGAGTAAGCACATTCATCACACTGTAACAGACAGAAAAGCGTGAATCGTCTTTTACTAACACAAAATCAGCTAAAGCAGCCCAAAGGGTGGCGTCATCTGCATGGAACTTCCCCTTTATAGTGCCGTTGTACGTGTTGTACGTCACCGCGCTTTGCTAGAGCATTTTTTTTTAATGATCGTGTGTGGGCAACGTCGTTTTAATGATGAAGTTGGACAAAACGTCCTTTTTTTAGAGGCTGAAAAACATAGTTTTTTATAAGCCGAAAAATGATCGTGTGTACGCGGCATTAGAGTCTGCAAAAGACTTGAGACTGGGGCAGAGGTTCACCTTCCATCAGGACAACGACCCTAAACATGGAGCCAGAGCTACAATAGAATTGTTTAGATCAAAGCATATTCATGTGTTAGAATAGCCTAGCCAAAGTCCAGACCTAAATCCAATTGAGAATCTGTGGCAAGACGTGAAAATTGCTGATCACAGACGACCTCCATTCAATCTGACAGAACTTGAGCTATTTTGCAAAGAAGAATGAGCAAAAATGTCACTCTATAGATGTGCAAATCTGGTAGAGACATCCCCAAAAATACTTGCAGCTGTAATTGCAGCGAAAGGTGAGTCAACAAAGTCTCAGGGGGGCTAAAGACAAATGCATGCAACACTTTTCAAAGATTTTGAAAATAATTTTTAATTTTCTTCCACATTTACAATTACGTGCCACTCTTGCCCCTTGTGACCGTGTGTTGGTCTATCACATAAAATCCCAATAAAATACATTTACGTTTTTTGGCTGTAACATGACAAAATGTGGAAAATTTCAAGGGGTATGAATACTTTTTCAAGGCACTGTATATACGCGAGTATAAGCCGAATACCTAATTTTACCACAAAAAGACTGGGAAAACATATTGACTCGGGTATAAGCCTAGGGTGAGAATGCAGCAGCTACTGTAAGCGGAAAAGAGGGTCAACAATGCTCAATTGCACGCCTCACTGTGCCATACCTCACTATGCCCATTGCAACCTCGCTGTGCCATACCTCACTGTGCCCATTGCAGTCTCATTGTGCCATACCTCACTGTGCCCATTGCAGTCTCACTGTGCCATACCTCACTGTGCCCATTGCAGTCCCACTGTGCCCATTGCAGTCTCACTGTGCCATACAGTACTCACTGTGCCCATTGCAGTCTCAGGTACTCACTGTGCCCATTGCAGTCTCAGGTACTTGCTGTGCCCATTGCAGTCTCACTATGCCCGAGTACCTAAATTCTTGCCTTCCATTTTTTAAAAGTCGCGGCTTCCTCCTGTCGTTCTGTTCCGTAGTAGGCATTTGACACTGTGTTCCGCCTTTCACAGAGGTTCTCTCATTCTCTGACTCAGTTTCCCAGCAGAAGTGTTCAGCCTTCTTTTAGGGGTTATGAGAAATAGCCTCCCCAAACAGAATATTGTGCTAATCCTGTCGAAAAATTACCGAACCAGAACTTCGGCCTCCACTCTGTACAGGGCCTGCTACTACTGCAACCAGCATATAATATTAACCATAAGTATATCGACGCACACCAGTATGGAAAAGTGACAAGCTTTACATAAGAAGAGCTTAAAGTGATTGTAAAGGTTTGTTTAAAATAAAAATAAATAAATAAAAAATAAACATGTCATACTTACCTCCCTCCTGTCGAGTGCCGCCATGGTCAGCAGCTTCCTATGGTGCACTGGAATCGAGTCACAGCATCATGTGTCCATTCAGACCCAGAGCCTGACCTGGACCCGCCCCCTCTCTCCCCTGATTGGGTGACTAACTTTGATTGACAGCTGTGGGAGCCAATGGCATCGCTGCTGTGTTTCAGCCAATCAGGAGGAGAGTCCCAGATGGCTTAGACATTCATGGACATTGCTGGAAAGAGATGGGGCTCAGGCAAGTAATTAGGGGGTGCTGGGGAGGCTGCTATACACAGAAGTTTTTTTTTCATCTTAATGCATAGAATTACTTGAATGCATAGAATGCATTAAGATAAAAAAACGTCTGCCTTTACAACTCCTTTAGTAACATTACAAACATCCAATGTACAAACAGGTATTATTAGCAAAGGGCCCGATAGGAGCCCTGGTGGAGTTGTGCACATATTCCTGGGTATATATAGTTAATAATGGAGATACCTCCAGATACATTTTGCAACAGTTGTAGGGGCCCCTGAGGATGGGGCGTCTGTCTTTATGTCAAAGACCTGAAGACAAGTTCAGCAGTCACAGGGGTATCCTCCAACTGTTGTCCGAACCAGCCTGAAATGGAGCTTCTCACTGCCAGGAACTGAGGTGTTGCACTGGAACTCAAAGCCAGCCTACTCTGCCCATCAGTCCCTCCCCAGTAGTGTATAATAGTCTCTTCTGGCTTGGAGCATTGACAAAACTTGCTGAGACTTTCTCTCTCTTTCCACTTCCCCCTTCCAGGGTTTCAAAGTCAACGACTATGGGGCAGAAAGTGCATATACCCTGTATAGTATATTTACAGGCATTTACTAATTCATACAATAGAAGGCATCAGTTTCCTAATCGATGTACCTTTCTATCTATCTATCTATCTATCTATCTATCTATCTATCTATCTATCTATCTATCTATCTATCTATCTATCTATCTATCTATCTATCTATCTCTATATATATCTCTACATACATATCTATCTAGCTAGCATCCATCATCTTTATGGGTGATTGCCTCATTTAGTCACGTTGTTTATTCTGCGGGAAAAAAAGTTGCAATGTTACCCCCATCATCCACTCTAATGCCGCGTACACACGACCGTTTTTCGGGTTGTAAAAAATGAAATTTTTAATGGTCTAGAAAAAACTATGTTTTTTTTAACCCACGTGCCTACACACGATCGTGAAAAAAAAAAATGCTCTAGCAAAGTGCGGTGACGTACAACGCGTACGAAGGCACTATAAAGGGGAAGTTCCATTCGGATGGAGCCACCCTTGGGGCTTTTGCTGATTTCATGTTGGTCAAAGACGATTTGTGCTTTTCAGTCTGTTACAGCGTGATGAATGTGCTATCTCCATTACGAACGATAGTTTTACCAGAACGAGCGCTCCCATCTCATAACTTGCTTCTGAGCATGCGCGTTTTTTTTTCACGTCGTTAAAGCCCACACGCGACCATTTTTTATGCTCTGGAGCCCCCACATGATCGTTTTTAATGAAACGTAATTCATTACAACACGAAAAACGGTCGTGTGTACGTGGCATTAGACTTCCATTTGTTTTAATAAAAAAAGCTTCTAACACCCTCTTTACTTGAGCTCACTTTAACAATCCAAACTTATGGTAGTTAACGGCGGTGACTAGAAGCTAAATTCTGGGCCAGCAGACTAGTCTTTTTGCTACCCCTCAGGTTGTGATGTCATGACATGTCTCTGGAAGACGTCAGGACTCTGAGAGAACTCACTGAGGACCCATGTGTCCACTTTTACAGTTGAGAAAACTCTACTATATGTTTGTTATGTGTTCATTTTCCTGCAAAAAAAAAAAAAAGAGAAAAAAACCTTTTACATGTTTCTAATGAGATGGTATCATGGCTACTTCTAAGAATTTTTGGACAGCCTTATAGTGTCTTTGTCCTCACACTAAGAGATTCCTCATTAATGTACAATGCAGTAGAGCGGTTACTAAAAATATAACCCTTTGTTAGGATAGACAGTATTCAAATCTAGTTTCAATCTGATAGGGAAGGACTGCAAACACATTGCAAACATGGGTTTATTATGTTGCACATTAACACATAGTCCCCTCTCAAAAAATAAGCAAAAGTAAACAGCAATTTATATTATTTTATTTTAATTTATGCCAATTTTTCTGCAAAAGTGGAAATACATCACTATGCCGCGTTCACACGTTTGGAATTTCCGACAACAAATATTCAATAGCTGAGTTCTCAAATTTTCCGACAACAAAATCCGTTCTCGTAAATTCCGATCGTGTGTGGACAATTCTGAAGCACAAAATTCCACGCATGCTCTGAATCAAGAGCAGAGAGATGGCTGGAGGCATTAGCATATAAAATTATGAATGAGTCACTCTTACAATTAACCCGTTGAGTTCAGAATCAACAACCAATAAATATATTTACAGATATCTTGGGATATATTGTGGATAATAATTTCATAGTCCAAGATATCATTTCTCGGTCATCCTATGCCCCTAGTGGACATAGGATTATTTTAGACATAAGATTGTCCGAGTCTGTCACAAGAACAAACTGAATATTGTATAATATAAGGAGCTTCATTTTTGGCAGATTACAGGTGTTTTCTGTTTTTTACATTGGTGACCTTTTGACCTGTACAAAATCGCGGCACAAATCGCTGCAAAAAAAACGTAAAAAAATGTGCGTTTTTCTGCCTGAAAATGATACACTCAGGTGTGAATGCAGCCTAATTGAACAAGCTGAAGTTAGAAGCTGATTGGTTACTATGCACCGTTGCACTAGATTCTGTGTGCACCTGTTTTAGTAACTCTCCCCCATTGTTTTTGTTTTATATTTAAAGTGCACCTAATTAATTTTAAAAAAAGCTTCTAACACCCTGTTTTACTTACTTAAAGTTATTGTAAAGGAAAAAAATATATATATAAAAAATAACTTACCTGTTCTGTGCATTGTTTTTTCGCCAAGCGCTTGCTGTGGGGGCACTCATGCATTCATAGAAGCGCGGCTCAGCTTTGCCCCCCCTACTGCCTTGCTGGCTGTGATTGACAGCAGCGGGACCAATGCCTCCTGCTGCTGCATCTCAGCCAATCACTAGGAAAGATCTGGGAAAGCATCAAGTCTTGTGCACATCGCTGGATCAAGATCGGGCCTAGGTAAGTATTGGGGGGGGCCTTGAGGGGGGGGAAGCTACACACTGAAGGTGTTTTACATTTATGCATAGAATGCATGAGTAAAAGACCTTTAGCCATTAGCCCAGGTTCACATTGATGCGATTTGACATGTAAAATCACATGCCAAATCGGCGGCTATTGCCGGCAATAGAACTATCTGAATCGATGCATCGCTGCACTGATTCCCAAAAGTAGTTTCTGTACTACTTTTGGCGACTTCGGGTGCAATTTCAATACCTCCACAGATGTCTCTGAAAGTCATCTGGTCTTTTTCTAATATCCATGTCATGACACTTTGCTGGAAGACTTCAGGATCCCGGGAGACCTCCTTGAGCACCCTGTAAGTGCCCTGTGATTGATAGTTCTGCCAGCCAATGGACAGTGCCCATGTCAGCATGAAGCAACAAGTGCACTATAAGAAGGACTTTTCAAAATCTTAGACCAGAAGAAGTCGGACCCGGACTTTCCTGTGTGTGCAGTTTTAGGTAAGTATTTGGGTAATTCAATTAGGCCTCATTTACATGGGTGTAACAATTTTACTGTTGTTTTTACACGTGTTTTCAAGGAGAAAAGTTCCTGCATAATGATCAGTAAAATGCTTGTGTATATAAATGTGTTTTAATGCATAAAGATGTGTATGTGTATGTGTACATAACTTGTTGTTATTAGGGATGAGCCGAACACCCCCCCGAACGGACCAAACGTTTGCGCAAACTTTAGAACCCCATTGAAGTCTATGGGACTCGAACAAGTTCAAAAGTGCCAAATTTAAAGGCTAATTTGCAAGTTATTGTCCTAAAACGGGTTTGGGGACCCGGGTCTTGCCCCAGGGAACATGTATCAATGCAAAAAAAAGTTTTAAAAACTGAAGTTTTTTCGGGAGCAGTGATTTTAATGATGCTTAAAGTGAAAAATAAATTGAAAAATTCCTTTAAATATTGTACCTGCTGGGTGTCTATAGTATGCCTGTGAAGTGGCACGTGTTTAGAACTGTCCCTGCACAAAATGACAATACTATAAGAAAAAAATCATTTGAAACTGCTTGCGCCTTTAAAGTAATGTCTGGCAATATGGATGAAAATCATTGAGAAAAATAGCATGGGTTTCCCCCCCTCCCCCCAGGTCATTACCAGCCCCTTTGGCCCTATATAGTTTGAATAGCAGTATACAGGCGGTGCAAACAAGACCGGGACTGTAGGTTTGTTGTTAAGTAGAATCTGTTTGTAATTTTTAACTGGTACTTTTTTAAAGTGTAGCTCCAGCCAAAAAATCTATTTTTAAGCTTTTTGGAAAACATAGAGAAGGGTTATCACCCCTGTAACATTTGTTTTGCTGTCTGTGTGCATCTGTTCAGAAGATTGTACCTCACTTTCTGTCCCAATGACAAATGTTTTTTTAAAAATGTGTGGTTTTTAGTGAAACAAGGATTGGTGATAAAGCATCAGTGGACAGGAGACACCTCTTACAGAAGAGAATTTCCCTTCCTAGGGGTAGACAGTACACCACGTGAAAGTACTTGCAGAATGATCCCCTGCTTGTGGTATTAATATGAGCAGATCCCTGCCTCTAATATGAGAAACACCAGCTTTACGTAGCTTTAGGTGCACACTGTGCAGAGGACACAGACAGTACACCACGTGAAAATACTTGCAGAATAATCCCCTGCCTGTGGTATTAATATGAGCAGATCCCTGCCTCTAATATGAGAAACACCAGCTTTACGTAGCTTTAGGTGCACACTGTGCAAATGACACAGACAGTAAACCACTTGAAAATACTGCAGCTAGCACAATCACCTGCCTGCCTGTCAGTATATTAGGAAGAGCGGATCTAGCTAAACTCAATACAGTGTATAAATATATATACAACACCTGGGATGCATATATATTCTCTACACACTGTAACTCTAACTGACTAGCCTGCATGCCTTCTCTATCTAACTGCAAAAATGACACTCTCTCTCTCTCTCTCTCTCTCTCTCTCTCTGTAAACCACCAACACACTACACAAGGCTGCCAGGGAGGCGGCCTTATATAGTATAGGGCGTGTACTAAACCCCCTGAGCCATAATTGGCCAAAGCAACCCTTGCTTTGGCCAATTATGGCTCTCCGTTTTTTGCAAGCCGTGATTGGCCAAGCATGCGGGTCATAATGCATGCTTGGCCAATTATCAGCCAGCAATGCACTGCGATGCCGCAGTGAATTATGGGCCGTGACACGCCACTCTAATTTGGCGCAAACTACCTATAACGTTCATTATTCAACGAATGGTCGAATATACAATGTTCGAATGGAAAATGGGTTTGACTCGAACACGTAGCTCATCCCTAGTTGTTATGATAATCAGTTTCCCCCTTTCCTCCATGCGTATACATGTGCTTATATGCATAAGCACAGAACGCCCATGTTCTTAAATGCAGATTTTTGGATCCTGTGTTAGGGATCTGAAAGCAGCTCATGTCTACGCACCTGTGTGAATGGTTACACTGAAGACAATGCAGCTGCATTCAGATTCATTATTTAAAAAGGCTTGTATATGCGTTTTATACAGCCGCGTGCATGAAACCTTTGATTTTTATTTTTAAATGAAGGCTTGTGATTAGCTAGAGCCATGAAGCAGACAGCAGCATTGTCAATCTAGGGGAGAGGGTAGTGTTAAATGTATTTGCAGACAAATTGAAGCTAAACGCCATCTCACACTTTATAATCAATTACAGCAAACAGTTTTTTTTCCTTTTGGTATAAAGGTTTTGCATGAATAAATAAAAGCTGATAATTTTAATCACCCCTGTCAGGGTTAAGAGCAGTGGTGGCCCATCCATACAGGTCGCAGGGGCGCTGTCCCCCAATCCATGCGCTCTGCCCTTAATCTACATGCGGGGTGCTAGACGCATGGATTTTTTAAGCATGTGATTAGAACCTAATGCCGCATACATTTGGCTTTTGCCCGGGCAAATTACATTGGAATTCCGACAGAATTCCATCGGAAAAATATAGAACATGTTCTATATTTAAACTCCAATGGAATTCATTGGAAATTCCAATGAAAAAACTCTGATAGGGCTACACATGATCGGAAAATCTGATGGAAAAAGTCTGATCGTGTGTACGGGGCATAAGGCTCTAATTAGCTTAACCACTTCAGGATTTACCCCTTTAATGACCAGAGCATTGTTTGTGATTCGGGACTGCGTCGCTGACAATTGCACTGTTGTGTGACAAAAATTTACGTCCTTTTTTTCCCACATTGTATTGATCACCTCTATACATTTTATTTTGTGCGCTATAAACAAAAGAAGAGCGACGATTTTGAAAAAAATATTTATTTTTTACTTTTTGCTATAATAAATACCCCACATTATTTTATTTTTTATAAACAAATCTCTTAATCAGTTTAGGCCGATATATATTCTTCTACATATTTTTGGTAACAAAAATACAATAAGCCTATATTGATTGGTTTGCGCAAAAATTATAGCGTCTACAAAATAGGGAATAGATTTATGGCATTTTTATGGCATTTTTATTATTATTATATTTTTACTAGTAATGGTGGTGATCTGCGATTTTTTGACTGAGACATTGCAGGGGACTGATCAGGCACTTTTGACACTTTTTTGGGACCAGTGACATTTATACAGCGATCAGAGCTAAAAATAGCGACTCATTACTGTATAAATGTCACTGGCAGGGAAGGGGTTAACACCAAGGGCGATCAAGGGGTTAACTGTGTTCCCTATGAATGTCTCTAACTGAAGGGGGGTGTGCTTACTGGGGCATGACAGCGATCACTGTTCCCGACCACTGGGAACAGTAGATCCCTGTTATGTCACCTGTCAGAACGAGGAAATGCCTTACATCAGCATTTCTCTGTTCAGCCTGTGTGCAATCGTGGCCCACCGGAGGATATCGAGTCCTCCCGACCCACGGGCACGCGACCGCTCGCCTGCATGCAACTGAGCCAGGGCAAGTCGCCATACTGCTACAGTGATTCACGCAGGAAAGCCACTGTGCCACGATTAAATGACGGCGGCTGGTCTTAAAGTGGTTAAAAAAAGGGTGGGCTTGGGGTGCAGATCACAGCCAGTTGTGTGACAAAAGCAAATTAATATCTTAGACAGCACTAGTTAAGAGGTTTGTCTCATCCATGTAAACTGATGCATTCAGCTGGAGAGCTTGAGCTTGTGAAACAAAGTTAGGGACCTTAGACTGTAAGCTCATTCAAGGGCAGGGACTAATGCAAATGTATATTATATATGTAAAGTGCTTCATAAATTGACAGCGCTAAATAAGTACCTGTAATAAATAAATAAAACAAAACAGACTTGCTGGCTGGACCACCAGATGAAACTAGAATAAAAAATAAATAAAAAAGGAAGCTAATACAGCCATCACATCTCAGGCCCCATACACACCATAGAATCCATCCGCAGATAAATCCCAGCAAATGGGTTTCAGCGGATAGATCCTATGGTGTGTACACGCCAGCGGATCTTTATCCGCGGATATATCTCCCCTGGGATGGATTCCAGCAGATCGGATATTCGCTGACATGCAGAACAAATCCATCTGCTGGAATCCATCCCAACGGATGGATCCGCTGGTCTGTACAGACTCACCGAATCCATCTGTCCGAAGGGATCCCCCGCATAATGATTTGACGCATGCGTGGAATTCCTTATATGACAGCGTCGCGCACGTCGCCGCGTCATAATCGCGGCGACGGCGCGACACGTCATCGCAAGAGGATTTCGGCGCGGATTTCAATGCGATGGTGAGTACACACCATCGCATGAAAATCCGCCGAAATCCACGAGAGGATTTATCCGCGGAAACGGTCCGCTGGACCGTATTCGCGGATAAATTCTATTGTGTGTATGGGGCCTAAGAATTGTGGAGCTGCAATATAATAAATGTTTACTTTTTGGTTTAATACTGCTTTAAATGTGTTCTTTTTAAAACATAATTAATGTAATAATACATTCCCATCTGTCTTGATTCCTGGTTGCAGTGCATGTACAAGATATTTAGACGTGGGAGTACCATTGAATTCATCATTATATTGGGTATGGTTTTATTTTTACAAAGATGTTCATATAAATCCCTCAGGGCCCTGAGAATTTACCTGTAAAAATCACATCTCCACAATTCCCAGTCAAAACATCAGCAATAATGAAGAATCAGATTTAAAGTGTACTTTGCTGTAATGGCTGTTGAATGTGAAATTTGACTTTTATTTCATATGAAACAAATCCCTAAATTATTTTTTTCTGTTTTGTCACATTAGCCAATCTTCTAGAACAAATTGAACATTGTAGCACCACCATTTAGACAAGAAAGGACTGAAATAAATAGAATATTATTTTTGTGATAGTAAAGGCTGTAACACCAATAGATAGATAGATAGAAGAGTAGCTTGAAAGCAGCTTTCTTTCTTAGTAGCTACTGTATATGATGGTGATGATGGTGGTGGCGGTCAGAGCTGGGATGTCAGGGAGTGCATTATGCATCAATGCCTCCTCCAGAATAAATTGTGTGTGTGCCTGTATATCCTAAATATGATATAAGCTATTTTATATTTTACTCCCAGAGTATTGTAATAATGCTTAACTTTCAGCTTAACATTGCCCCCATCTGGTGAAAATATGATGACAGCTCTCATAATTGTGATTTTTTTTTTGAGGCTTTAGGAATGAGATAATGAAATACATAACTTATCCAAAAGTCTTGTGTATCTTTTAATAACGGTGCCACCCAACCATGTTAAAAATTTAGATAAAATGCTAGAGGTCACCGAAGGACAACCTGGGCCAGTTCAGGTCATTGGTCTAATCTGCATACCCATTTATCCATGGGCTCTGTGGCTATACAGTTGTGCTTATAAGTTTACATACCACCCTGGCAGAATTTATGATTTCTTCAATTTTTCTGAGAATATGAATGATAACACAAAAACTTTTCTTTCACTCATGGTTAGTGTTTGGCTGAAGCCATTTATTATCAATCAACTGTGTTTAAATTTACTAATTTTAAATTATAATGACAACAGAAACTACCCAAATGACCCTGATCAAAAGTTTACATACCCCAGTTCTTAATACCGTGTATTGCCCCCTTTAAAGTGGAGTTCCACCCATAAATATAACATTACATCAGTAGTTTTAAAAAAAATGTCATTAGTCCTTTACGAATTTTTTTTTTTTTTTTAGATGCCTTCAAAGTGTTGTTGCTAGGCAGAATAGTTAATCTTCCCACTTCCTGCACCTAGGTGCTTAATGCTTCCTAACCTACACCGCACAGACTCCTGGGAATGTAGTGGGTGTAACTTTCCAGGAGTCTGTGCACTCCCCAGTCTCAAAGAATCATGTGACTTGGACAGCACAGGTGCTGAAACCTGATCTGACACTGCTTGTGCAGCACTGAGCATGTGCGAGATTTGCAAGGCTGAAATCCAGGAAGTCATACAGTCTGGCTTCATGATGCACACACTTAAGATGGCCCCAGTCAATTTCTATTTTATAAAGTGTCTAAATGCTGTAACAACCTAAGAAAACGGACCTTAGTTTACAGACTAACTTTACTAGAATACATTAAGCTTGTGTATTACAGGGGTATTTATATTTAAAAAGTGAAATTGTGACCGGAACTCCGCTTTAACATCAATGACAGCTTGAAGTATTTTGTGGTATTTGTGGAAGACACTCTTTATCTTCTCAGATGGTAAAGCTGCCCATTCCTCTTTGCAAAAAGCATCCAGTTCCTGTAAATTCTCAGACTGTCTTGCATGAACTGCACGATTGAGATCTTCCCAGAGTGGCTCAATGATATTGAGGTCAGGAGACTGAGATGGCCGCTCCATAACCTTCACTTTATTCTGCTGTAGCCAATGACAGGTCGGCTTGGCCTTGTGTTTTTGATCATTGTCATGTTGGAATGTCCAAGTATGTCCCATGCGCAGCTTCCTAGCTGATGAATGCAAATGTTCCTCCAGTATTTTTTGATAACATGCTACATTCATCTTAATAAAGTGACTCAAGCGCTGATAAAATTTCAAATTAAAAAAAGGAAATAAATAATAAAAGATAAATGATAAAAGCCACAACCATGAAAAGTGTTCTGACACTGTGAAAGATATAAATGAATGTGCGATGGTGCGCTAAAAATCAACCTCCTATTAAGATGCACAAATAGTGTTATAAAGGTGATAAAAAAATTCAATAAACGTGAACAAAATGCAGCTAATTCATGCAATGTAGCAAACTCCTCACTCTGCATCTAATATGTTAGGACACAATAGATGTCGTCACTGGCTCCTCCTGACGCATTGCGTCACGTCACCTGACTTTTTCAAGTGACATGTCATGTGACTTTTTCAAGGGTCATATCCCTTGAAAAAGTCACATGACATGTGACGCAATGCGTCGGGAGGAGCCAGTGACGACATCCATCGTGTCCTAACATAATAGAGTGAGGAGTTCTCTACATTGCATCTGATCTGCGCTATGATTTATCTCTCTTGTTTCATTTGAGAATCGTTTTTCACGGGGCAATCAGAGAGGAACAAATGAGAGATCTCCTGAAGGCTAATTATCAAATGGATTGTGGACAGGTCTGCTCTATATAAGAAAAACAGGAACATCTTTGTGATTATAATTGACCAGAGAAAACAATCCTATCAGTCTGTGGGCATTTTTGATTTTATCTTGGATGGTTTCACGGAATGTGCACATGAATTATCTGCATTTTTTTCACGTTTATAGGGCTGTTTTTTTTATCACGTTTATAACACTATTTGTGCATCTTAATAGGAGGTTGATTTTTAGCGCACCATCACACATTAATTTACTACATTCATTTGGACCAAATTTCATGTGCCTTTGTAGCTCACACATCCCCAAAACATCAGTGATCCACCTCCTTGTTTCACAGTAGGAATGGTGTACCTTTCATCATAGGCCTTGTTGACTCCTCTCTAAATGTAAAGTTTATGGTTGTGGCCAAAAAGCTAAATGTTGGTCTCATCACTCCAAATGACTTTGTGCCAGAAGGTTTGAGGCTTGTCTCTGTGCTATTGTCGTATGTCGTATTTGCGTAGTAATGGCTTTCTTCTGGCGACTCGATTATGCAGCCCATCTTTCTGCAAGTGCCTTCTTATTGGGCATCTTGAAACAGCCACACCACATGTTTTCGGAGAGTCCTGTATTTCACCTGAAGTTATTTGTGGGTTTTTCTTTGCATCCCGAACAATTTTGCCTTCATTATCCACTTCTTGATTAGAGTTTGAACACTGCTGATTGGCATTCTCAATTCCTTGGATATCTTTTTATATCCCTTTCCTGTTTTATACTGTTCAACTACCTTTTCCCCACATATCCTTTGACAATTCTATTTACCTTTAATAGCCATTCAAATCCCTTTTGTGTCAACTTGTGTGCATGTTATTAGGCCAAAATCACCAGGGTATGTAAACTTTTGATCAGGGTCATTTGGGTAATTTATGTTGTCATTATGATTTAAAAAGAGTAAACACAGTTGATTGATAATAAATGGCTTGAGCCAAACACATGATTGAAAGAAAAGTTTTTGTGTTATCATTCATATTCTCTGAAAAATGGCCAAGAAATCATAAATTCTGCCAGGGTATGTAAACTTATGAGCACAACTGTATATTTATAGACATTGGAACAGTTGTGATATGCTGGGACTATCCTGTCTAGCTTCTATAATTAACTAAATCCTTTCAAAAGGTGTTACCAAAGTAAATCATGCTATAATAAAGCAGCAATGTAGAAAGAAAAAAAAAAAACATTTTTAGAGGAGTTTACACAATGGGTTATATGAAGGTACCAATGAGTAATACCCAGTTCAAAGCACGACTCCATTCTAGAAGAGTTGACAAAGTATTTCTTAGCAAGACAAAGTAGTAAGTCAAATCTCAAACCCAACCATTTTTCCCCAATGCAAAAAGTATTTGCTTTTCCACAACAAGAAAAAGGGATGTAAGGAATAATCCTGGATTCACACTTCTGCAGATTTGCACTACAGAACGTGTTCCATAGGAAACCATGTTAAATGGACTGTAGTGCTAATCTGCAAAATGCACTAAAAATGCATAGGTGTGAATCCAGCCTACTACCGCGTACACAATATCGGAAATTCCGACAAGAAAACCATGAATTTTTTCTGATGGAATGTTGGCTCAAACTTGTGTTGCATACACACGGTCACACAAATCTTGTCAGAAATTCTGACCGTTAAGAACGCAGTGACGTACAAGATGTACGATGAGCCGAGATCAATGAAGTTCAATAGGCAGTTCGGCTCTTCTGCTTGATTCTGAGCATGCATGTTTTTTGCGCGTCGGAATTGCATACAGACGAGCGCATTTTCCGTTGGAATGAGAACCTGCTCTCAATCTTTTGTTGGTGGAAATTCCAATAGCAAAAGTCCGATGGAGCATACACATGGTCGGAATTTCCGTCGTGTGTACACGGCATTAGAGAGAAGTCTCAACAAATGCACAGGTAACAGCAAAACAGCTCAAATTGCAGTGCCGAGGATTACTCAATATTAGCATCTATTGCATGCTTGTCCACTGGAAATTTTCTTATGTAACTGTATCACAAAATGCTTTACAGATGCAGGTCACAGATTTTAACACCCTTCATGCTTTCTTCTCCTACATTACATACTAAATTTCTATTGTTCGACTCATGCCGCGTACACACAACTATTTTTAATGTTCTAGAAAAAACAAAGTTTTTTTCAACGTGATTCTTGTCAAGCCTGCCTTGCATACACACGATCGTAAAAAAAAAAAATGCTCGAGTAAAGCGCGGTGACGTACAACACGTATGACGGCACGAAAAAGGAGAAGTTCCATTCGGATGGCGCCACCCTTGGGGCTGCTTTTGTGTTAGTAAAAGTTTGGTGAGAGACGATTCGCGCTTTTCAGTCTTCGTGCTTTTCAGTCTGTTACAGCATGATGAATGTGCTATCTCTATTACGAACGCTAGTTTTACCATAACGAGCGCTCCCGTCTCATAACTTGCTTCTGAGCATGCGTGGTTTTTAACGTTGTTAAAGCCTACACACGACCGTTTTTCACGACGTGAAAAACGACAACGTGAAAAACGACGCATAAAATTAGAGCATGTTCTAAATTTTGAAAGCCCATTTTTCACGTCATGAAAAATGCTCTGGAGCCTACACATGATTGTTTTTATTGACCATTTAAAAAAATGAAATTTTTCACGTCATGAAAAACGGTCGTGTGTAAGCAGCGTTACTGCGATTAATACTTTACCAATTTATCTTGTGAAGCACTACCCCCATAGGAGTTGCAAATGTCAGGGTTCCCCACTGCTGCACAGTCAGTCACATAGCATTTCCTTCTTCCATGCAGACACAGAAAAGCAGTCTTTGAACTTGTTTTTGTTGTTTTATTTAGGGGATAATAACTTGGATAGGGTTAGGGATTATGGGATTCCCAACTTGACAATGACAAAGAAAACCAGGGATAACTTCCACCCCATTCACAGCTTCCACTTCCTCCTTTGCACAGCTCTGCTGGGTTCACTCCTTTAGACCTGATTCACACTTATGCATGGTGCAGTTTGCATATTGCAGGTTAATTTTGCGTTTTTCAATACCTGCTTTTCATTCATTGAAGTCTATGGAACCAAAAACCGGAAAAAAAGTCCCTGGCAGATGTGAACTACATTCATGGGAAACCATGGTAAATGGACTGTAGTATGTTTCTGCAAAACTGAAAACGTGCTTAAAAATGCATAGGTGTGAACAAGGCCTTAGGAGCCAACAGTCTTTTTGTTAGCTTAGCAACAACCCCTTACAGACTATGAACTCTCAGTCCCTTAGAAAAGTAGCACGTATGGAGGGAACTGCTTCCTGCATCACCTTCTGCTTCCCTGTAAACACTGGCCTGGGCTTCACTCCCCACAGAAATGCTAGCCCACCTGGCTGCTTCTCCTTCCCAGTCTACTTAATTGACACACTGGAGATTTCCCAGGGCAAAGTTGGACGAAGACTTAGGCCACCTTTCACACTTTACCACTATTTTGCGGACTCGATTTTGCTGCGATTTGCGGCCGTGATTTCAGGGAATGCCTGTGTAAGTGGCATCAAAATCGGACCGAAGTAGTGCAGGGACTACATTGAAGTCGGAAAGACTTGAAATCGTACTAATATGAATGGTTCTCATTGGAAATCATGGGAAACGACTTGTCATGCTACTTTGCCATCACAAATCGTGGAACAAGTCGTATAAGTGTGAAAGGGGCCTTAAGCACACTGCTGCCTTCAAGAGAGAACTGCTACATGTAGCAGTCTCTCCTCGTGTCTGTCCCTGCACCATGCTGATCTACTCATTCTGTCTCCCTTTGTTCCTGCTGCCTTTCCTGAAAGATTCTTTCCAACTGTCTCACATGATAGGATCCTTCCAGGCCAGCCAACCGAGCTCAGGCCCAAAGTAAAACCCATTCCTGGCAGGGGTCCCTTAAGGGCCACCAACACACTCCCTCAGCACTGGTTCTCCATCTTCCACCTGACTCCCCTTGCTGGCATGGCTCATGTCTATTTAAGGGCTCCTTAGTTCCTTGCCAGGCCCACTTCCTGGAAATTGGCTAAGGGCCCTTAAATAAGAAATCCAATATTCTAGAACCAGGGAGAGGCACCAGAGAGCTGCCTGGATGAGTCATCCAGCCCTGAACTCTAATGAACCATAACCCAGGTTCAATGGCTCAGGTTTAGCCCTGAGCCAGTCTATAATTGTCCTGTACTATCACTAGAAGTACACTAGAGGGTGCTACACTTGTATTTTACCTTCTGTTTACTAGCTCCTGGACAGGCGCTACTACTGTGAAGTCATCACTGATCTCTGAAGCTGTAGCCTTCTTTCCTTATTTTTAGTTTTTGGCCAGTAAGTCTGTTATCTTTTAACTTTCTTTAACAAACAATCTATTTAACGCTAATAGAGGTGCTTACAATGATCAGGTTTTTTTCATTTGTGAAAACCTTATCCCCCTAAAGAAATTTTTTTTTTTAGCTGCAACTGCTTAAAAAGGTTAAAAATCTATAGGAAAAAAATCTATAACTTTGTTGGCACTGGCATGAAACAAAATCCTTTTGTATAAAAAGAAATATCTTTATATACAGCTCATATTAAAAACATTTGTGCATATACACATAGCTTAAAAGTAAGGTCAGCAGTGCTACATGCAAGGAGCCTGGTACAACGTATATACCAAATGGACCAAAACACAAACATTCATGTGAAATAACTTATAGAAAGTAGATAGGAGTGTATCGGTCCCAATCCATAGGTCAACACGTTTTGCCTACTGCATGAACGTATTTCACCTACTGCGTGGCCTCCTCAGGGCCATAACATGATGGGTAACAAACTAGAGAAAATAGATAAGAAATATTGATATAAATTCAGGGTATAGAAACACATAAACAAGAAGAGATATATTAGATACATAGATGTGTACTTACATCCAAAAAGGCGGGAGGTCAACATGCATAAACAGCCTCTAGGATGGACATAGGAGTATTGAGCATCCCACAAATATGGAAACTGGTCCCCCAAGTGGCAGAGTAACATGAGAGGTTCCCTTCGAATAATAAAAAGGCACATAAAGGGTAATTTGTTATAATTAGGGCTCATGATAGAATGTATAATAAGGCATGAGATGGGCATACTTACAATTTAAGTATTAGTAGGTCCTACTATTCCTGTTAAGGACAAGGCTTAACTCTTAAAGGGGTTGTAAACACTCAAGGTTTTTCACCTTAATGCATTCTAAGCATTAAGGTGAAAAACCTCCTGTCATGCAACAGCTGCCCGAGCCCCCCTTTTACTTACCTGACCCCCGTAATTCCCA
Source organism: Rana temporaria (assembly GCF_905171775.1). NCBI lineage: Eukaryota > Metazoa > Chordata > Amphibia > Anura > Ranidae > Rana > Rana temporaria. The sequence goes on from NC_053490.1 coordinate 200,201,571, forward strand.
CTACGGGAATGAGCACACCAGCTCCGGCCTCCTGATTGGATAGACTGATAGTAGCACAGCCATTGGCTCCCATTTCTGTCAATCAAATTCAATGACGTGGACGCCGGGGAGCGGGGCCAATTCCTGCTGTCTGTGTCAATAGATGAAGCAGCAGGACTCAGGAGCGCACCCACATGGGTGTCCCGAAAGAGAGCACTCCTCCGATGGGGCACTCAAGAAGTAGCTACCAGCACCGCTGAGTGACCCCAGAAGAGGAGAATTGGGACCACTCTGTGCCAAACCAAATTCACAGAGGAGGTAAGTATGATATGTTAAAAAAACATATATATTAAAAAAAAACAAGGTTTTAGTAACCCTTTAAAAAGTGTTAGGCCCCTTTCACATGGTCGGACCGTTCAGGTCCGCCTGTCAGTTTTGTCGGCGGACCTGAACAGCCGCCGACAAACAAATGCAGCCACATTTAAAGATGGATGATAGAAAAAAATGGAGTACGGCGGCAATAAAACTAAAATAATAAAATAATAATTACAACAGGTGTAGCTCCAAAAATGTGTGAATAACTAATAAACTGTGAAAAAAGGGTACAAAGGGCGCAACAAGTGTAAATATTGTCCATATAATCACCAATTAATAAAATATCAAATCAAAAGTTCAAATAAATGCAGATGTAAAAATAGTAATGAAAATGCTGTGTTCCAAATTTATGTTCCAACCACCGTGCTTTGAGAAAGTGCAACGTGCAAAATAAAGTGCTTCACCCGATGTGTCAATCAAAATGCGCTCACCAGATATATGCGGCCATAAATTACCCTCAAGCCTGTAAGGGGTTCATTTAAGATCCATCCTAATAAGATATCCCCCAAGTAGGATCAATTCTCAATGAATCCAACACAGATGGCTCCTTAGGAATGATGCGAAACACGCAAAATGCTAACAGATTTGACATAGCACGCCTTCACACTGGAGCTATGTGTTTGTAAGTTTTAACAGGTTTGATGTACGACGGGTCCCGCATCGCTTTCAGTGATAAGCCCGGCCGCTGCATCCTCTCATAGCTGTGCGTGTACCTGCCTGTATACAATGTTTTATCCTGGAGGTTTTTATAATAAAAGCGGTATTACACTATCTCTGGTTTTGCGGCACTTTGCGGTGGAGCCGTTCTGATTTTTCTAGATTGAAGGATTGGAACACTCAGTTCCTGTATGAGGAGCCATCTGTGTTGGATTCATTGAGAATTGATCCTACTTGGGGAATATCATATTAGGAAGGATCTTGAAAGAACCCCTGAGGCCTCGTACACACGACCGGACATGTCCGCTGAAATTGGTCCGCCGACCAGTGTCAGCGGACAGATCCGATCGTGTGTACAGGCTAGCGTACAGATTTCCAGTGGACAAATGTTTCTTAGCATGCTAAGAAACATGTCCTCTGAAAAGCTGTCCGGCAGACATGTCCGCTGGTTAGTACGTCTAACCAGCGGACAGAAATCCCTCACATGCGTGGAAGCATTGAACTTGCGCGATAGAGAACGTCAGTGTCGTCTACATCACCGCGTTCTCTGTCCGCGCGGATTTTGGTTTGATGGTGTGTACAGCCATTAGACTGAAATCTCCCAGCGGACATGTCTGATGAAAACGGTCCGGCGGACCGTTTTCATCGGACTGTCCGCTCGTCTGTACGGGGCCTTACAGGCTTGAGGGTCATTTATGGCCGCATATATCTGGTGAGCGCATTTTGATTGACACATCGGGTGAAGCACTTTATAATGCACGTTGCACTTTCTGAAAGCAGGTGGTCGGAACATAAATTTGGAACACAGCATTTTCATTGCTATTTTTACATCTGCATTTATTTGAACTTTTGATTTGATTTTTTATTAATTGGTGATTATATGGACAATATTTACACTTGTTGCGCCCTCTGTACCCTTTTTTCACATTTAAAGATGGGTACGCTATAATATTCTACTTTTTTTGTTTTTGAATTTAAAGTGGAGGTTCCCCCTAAAAAAAAATTCTAACAATACATTCGGAAGACTGCTTACACTGCGGGTAGGCTGGCTTTTTTTTTTTTTTTTCGTACATACCTCGATATCGCCGTTTCATCCCTCGGCTTCCGGGTATGATTCTTGCTGGACCTAGTTGATTGACGTTCCTCCGACCGGCGCATACTGCGCGTCACGACTTTCCGACAGAAGCCGAACGTCATTGCGCAGGCGCGGTATAGAGTCGGCTCTATACGGCGCCTGTGCAGCGACGTTCGGCTTCTTTCGGAAAGTCATGACGTCAAGTATGCGTCGGTCGGAGGAACGTCAATCAACTAGGAAAGCCCAGCCCCACAAGAATCATACCCGGAAGTCGAGGGATGAAACGGCGATATTGAGGTATGTACGGAAAAAAAAAAAAAGCCAGCCTACCCGCAGTGTAAGCAGTCTTCCGAATGTATTGTTAGAAATTTTTTTTAGGGGGAACCTCCACTTTAATACTGCTTTTAATTTCAAAGCTGAAACTTCTGAAGTTCAAGTTTTTCTCTAGAAAACAAGGCTTACTCCAATAGGAATGTAGAGAACCATAAAACCTGATAGATGTTCTGAATTCTATACAAATTTAAACATTTTTTTTTATATTTACCTGAAGTTCTGCTTTAAAGGAGTTGTAAATATTTTTTATTTTTTTTTGCTGAAATTACTGTTTACAGGGTATAGAGACATAATAGTTAACTGATTCCTTTTAAAAACGATTAAAAATAGATAAAAAAAACAATCATATAATGTACCTGTAGCTTCTAGTTTCGTTTTTGCATGTTGTTTCCTGCTTCTCTGCTGTACAGAGCCACAGAGCCAATACAGGGCAGTGATGGTTTGAAAAACGAAACTGATTGGTGCTGTGGGGTTTTAGACACACAGTAATCACACCTCCTTGATTAGTGACCACAGAGAGAAAGCTCCCAGTACTGTGGTTATCAGGAAACAAACAACCAGGAGATCAGAGAAGAATTACAGCAACTTGAGAGCAAAAAGAAACAATGAGGACATGAAAACAGCACTGCATTAAGGCAAAAGAAGCTATTAAGATAAACTAATGTTTTTCCTTTACAAACCCTTTAAGTATTAGGTTAATGTGTTTTTATAGCCAATTATATATTTTTTTAGATTTCAATTTTAGAACGTCTGGTTTTATTTTCATCAGTATGCTGGGAAGATTCACTATTTCTATTTTTATTTGTGACCATTTTCACAATGACAGATAGATATGGGGAAACATAATTTTACATATGTTATCAGAACAGGGCATGAGGGCAAATCTTCCAAGAGAACAGAAGGATCCTCTGAGACCCTGTACACACGAGAGGATATCCGTTGGAAACGGTCCGCCGGACATTTCTGCTCCCGATTTTGATCTGATGGCTGTACACACCATCAGATCAAAATCCCCGCGGAAAACATACGCGGTGACGTGGCCACACCGTCGCCGCGACGATGACGCCGCGACGTGCGCGACCCTGAAAGTTAAATACTTCCACCCATGCGTCAAATCACTTTGACGCATGCGAGGGATGGGGATCGCTTGGACTTATCCGGTGAGTCTGTACAGACGACCGGATCAGTCCAACGGACAGGTTTCCAGCGGATAGATTTCTTAGCATGCTAAGAAATTTTTATCCGCTTGAAAACCGTCGGCTGGAGAAATGTCCGCCGAAAAATGTCCGCTAGGCCGTACACACGACCGGATTTGTCTGCTGGAACTGATCCGCGGATAAATCCCAACGGACAAATCCGGTCGTGTGTACATGGCCTAAGGGGGCACTCTGAGGGTCAGTCTGGAAGAGGATCATCTAAAAGGACACTCTGGAGGAGGATCATGTAAGGGGGCACACTGTAGAAGGATCTTTTAAAGGAGGGAAACTCTGGTGGAGGATCATCACAGGAGGTTTTAATGGGCACTCTGCAAAAGCATCTAAGGAGCAGAATGGAGGGATGTAAGGGGGCTCTAGGGTGCACTGATATATGGCTGCACTCTGGGGACTCTGATTGATAGGGGAAATGCTGATGTAAGCAAGGACTCTGATGTATAAATGGCACTCATCCTGACTGCTGCACTCAATCTGTTGCTTTGTTTGTTACTTACTTCTGACCCCTGCACACTATACATTATGCTGTGCAAAGACCTGACCAATGTGTTCATGGTCTCAATAAGTTGCTGTTATTTGTGGCACAGTATTTCATATTTTGTGGGTACAAGGACTGTGTTATATGTGTGCAGTATAAACAGCAGATGCAGATTCTGTCCAATCCCCCTTTAAGACCACCCTCCTACTGGCCATGCCCATTGTTCACATGTTTATCTTACTTTCCCAGGGGTGCCCCATGTCTTTTATAATCCTATTCTTGCCCACATTTTGTCATGCTGTTTTGAATTTATATTAGTAAAGCCAGAAAGATTACTTGTAATGAGTTGTTAATGTTCACATATTGTTTGCACTGTATAAAGGCTAAGACCCAGATGCACAGAGAGGTGGGCGCACATTACGCCGCCGTAACGCAAATGCCGTACGCCACGCTGATGCAGCGCAGAGAGGCAAGCATGGAATTCAGCAAGCCAGTGCTCCCAACGTTGCACCAGCGTGGTGTGGGTTTCAAAGGCGCAGGCCGGCGTAGGTGGAAGTGGGTGTGACCTATGCAAATGAGGCGTGACCCCGAGCAAATGATGGGCCGAGCGCCAGACAAGTACGTATAACGAACTGCGCATGTGCCGTGATGTGGACGCATCCCCCTGCGCCTGCTCACAACCACGTCGGAACAACTGCCTAAGATACGCCGGATCACTGCGTACGCCATGAGCGTAACCTACGCCCAGCCAGACACACGTCCAATGTAAAATACGCAGGCTTGTGTACCCTGGTGCAGACCTTTGCATTTCTGCTGCTGGGTTGCACCTCCTTTATGGGGCTTAACTTTACGCCGGACGTAAAACTTACGCGCACCTCTCGTAGCCTGCGTCAGGCGCACGCAGGTTCGTGAATCGCCGTATTTCCCTCATTTGCATGTTTGAATGGCTAATCAATGGGAGCAGCACCATGCTCCAAGCCTAAATGTGCACCCACTCTACGCCGGTGTAAGCAAGATACGTCGGCGGGGTGTAGCCTGGTTTTAGGAGTATATCTGTTTGTGGATGTTGCGCACAGATACGACGGCGCACATTTGCACTTACGTTGGCGTAACTTGTTATACGTCGGCATAAGTGCTTTGTGAATCTGGGCCTAAGTTCGCATTTAGGAACATGTTGCTAAGCACCCCAACTCTAACCCCCCGATCAGTCAACTCATAGTCCTTTGACACTTCCTCCAACTTTTTATCTGAAAAAGCTGGAGGACATGTCTGCACGAGCCTGACATTGCACCTGTGATCCATTGATCCCCTAAACACAAGTACAATGCTTTGCAGGTTCTTGTGGGAATAAATATTTAATGCACATATTTTTTTCTGTAAAAATATGTGCATTTATTCATTTTACTTAACCACTTCAGACCCGGAAGAATTTACCCCCTTTCTGACCAGAGCATTTCTTGTGATTCGGCACTGCATTGCTTTAGCTGACAATTGCACAGTTGTGCAATATTGTACCCAAACAAAAACATCCTTTTTTTCCCCCACAAATAGAGCTTTCTTTTGGTGGTATTTGATCACCTCTGTGTTTTTTATTTTTTGCGCTATAAACAAAAAAAGAGCGTCAATTTTGAAAAAAAATACAATATTTTTTACTTTTTACTATAGTAAATATGCCCAAATATATATAAAAATATGAATTCCTACAAGGTCAATATGTATTCTTCTACATATTTTAGGTAAAAAAAAATCGCAAAACACGCGTATATTGATTGGTTTGCGCAAAAGTTATAGCATCTACAAAATAGGGGATAGATTTATGGCATTTTTATTATTCATTTTTTTTTTACAAGTAATGGTGGCGGGACTGCAACATTATGGCGGACACATCGGACACTTTCGACACTATTTTGGGACCATTGTCATTTATACAGCAATCAGTGCTATAAATATCCAATGATTACTATATAACTTCTCCTCTCTCACAATGCACCTTCCAGGTTCTTCCCACACCTCCCCCTGCTCTTTCAAAATGCACTGCATTTGTCTTTTCTCTCTAGCTTGTCTGAGGTTCACAGTCATTTATCGGCCTCCTGGACCAGTGTCACGCTTTCTGGTTGAATTCTCTTGTCTGAAGTGCCTGCCATCATCCTAGGCGACTTTAACATTCCAATCAATGTTAATACTGCAACCACTTCTCAACTACTCAACCTAACCTCCTCTTTTAACCTAACACAATGGACACAAACCACCACTCACTCCAACGGCAACACTCTCGATCTTGTATTCTTCCATCGCTGCACTCCCTGCAACCTCTCTAACACACACTTTCCTCTCTCTGATCATAACCTTATCCGTTTCACTCTCTCCTTGTCTCCTACCTCCCTTGCTGCCAACCCACAAACCACTTCCCGCTCAAACCTTCGCAACCTCAACCCTTCCTTTCTTCACTCTGCTTCTGATTCCCTTTACGACAAAATCTCACCCCCTGTCCTGCCCAAACCTAACCACTTCCATCTACAACACCACGTTGTGATCCTCCCTAGACTTTCTTGCTCCTATTTCATGCAGAACCAGGCCCCATCTACCACAACCCTGGCAAACAGACAACACCAGAAGTCTCAAGAGACGCAGCCCGCTCATGGCGTAAATCTAAACCCCTGAAAGACTTTACCCTCTACAAATCTGCCCTTTTTAAAAATAACTCCTGCCTCCACACTGCTAAACAAACCTTCTACAACACTCTCATCACAACCCTCTCATTCAAACCTTGTCAACTCTCTTAATTCCTTACTTCACCTCCCCCCCACTGCCCCCACCCACTAACTTGCTTACGGCTCAACAGACTGACAATGATTTCAAAAGCATAATCGACACAATTCGCAAGGAGATATCCAGCATTCAAATTCCTCCCCTACCCAACACATCAAGTCCAACACCACACTAAATACTCTCCTCCTTTTGCCCAGTTACCACCGATGAAGTTGATCATCTCCTCTCAATGGCCCACCTCACTACCTGTCCCCTGGACCCTGTCCCCTCTCAATAACTGTGACCACCTTCCCGCTCTATCCTCAACTCCCTAACTCACATCTTCAACCTCCTTTCTCCTCCGTCACCTTTACTTCCCCGCTCAAACATGCACTGGTTACCCCCATACTTAAAAAACCCTCACTAGACCCCCACCTGTTTGAATAACTTAAGACCCAACTCCCTGCTCCTGTTTGCCTCCAAGCTCATCGAACTCCTTGTCTATGACCAAGTGAGTCGCTACCTAACGGACAACAACCTTCTCGACCCCCTGCATTCCAGGTTCGAATTTTCCAACGGAATTCCGTTCAAGCTGTCAGACCAAATTCCGACTGTCCAAAACGCAGTGACGTAAAACACTACAACGAGCCGAGAAAATTAAGTTTAATGCTTCTGAGCATGCGTCGACTTGATTCTGAGCATGCGTGGGTTTTTTCTCCCTTGGAGTTCCACACAGACGATAGGAATTTCCGATCTGAATTTTTTCCATCGGAAAAAAATAAAACATGTTCTATTTCTGAACTCTGACGAAAAATGTCCGATGGGGCCCACACACGGTCGGAATATCCGATGAAAAAATTCCGTCTGACTTTTTTCATCTGAAATTTTGATCGTGTGTACAGGGCATTAGATCTCTCTGCTGCCTTTGACACAGTTGACAACCTGCTCCTCCTCAGCAAACTACGCTCCCTAGGCCTCCATCATTCTGCTTTATCCTGGTTCTCCTCCTACCTATCTCAGCGGACTTTCAGTGTCACTTACCACTCCATTTCCTCCACTCCTCTTCCTCTTTCTGTTGGGGTACCCCAAGGTTCCATCCTTGGGCCCCTCCTATTCTCACTCTATACCTCTTCCCTGGGCCAGTTGATAACCTCCCATGGCTTCCAATACCACCTCTATGCCGACGACACCCAGATCTATCTTCCTCAAACTCAATCTTTCTAAAACTGAGCTTGTTATATTTCCTCCTTCACGGTCCCCCTCCCCCATGACTTTACCATTAAGATCAACAACACAACCATTGGTCCCTCCACACATGCCAGGGTGCTGGGTGTAATCCTTAAATCTAACCTCTCCTTCAGCCCCCACATCCAATCACTGGCTAAATCCTGCCACCTTAACCTCCGAAACCTCTCCAGAATTCGACCCTTCCTGACTAATGACACCACAAAGCAACTTATTCATTCCTTGATTATTTCCCACCTTGACTACTGCAACTCTCTCCTTAATGGTCTACCCTTACGCCGGCTATCTCCTCTTCAATCTATTATGAATTCCGCTGCTAGACTAATACACCTCACTAACAGGTCTGTGACTGCTGCTCCTCTCTGCCAATCCTTTCACTGGCTTCCCCTACCTCACCGTGTAAAACAGTAGTGTATCTAGGTTTTGTGCTACCCTAGGCCTGATTAAACTTGTGCACCCCTAATTTAAATATGACCAACCCCTGTCAAGGCAACACCCCTTTTTTGTTTAAGACCCACCCTGAATATTTTGAGTGTGGACCCTTGTTCTGAGGGCCTGGGGGTGGAAGGAATCCCTTAATTTGCATAGATTTCCTCTCACTTCCTGTTTGGCTATGGGGCAGGAAGTTAAGTGAGATCTCTGCAATGGGACAGGGATGGTAAAAAATAAACTGACAGGGGCTATAACCCTCCCTTACTCTATCCAAAATGAAACAAAAATGGGGGCACAAGACTAATTTGCCTCTCAGCCCAGTCTGCCCGATAAGATTGGCACTACACAACAGTGTAGCTCAAGCCGACAGGGACTCTTTCCATGCTGCCCCCCCTGCAAAGTGCTGCCCTAGGCCTGGGCCTTGTTGGCCTAGGCAAGGATACAGCATTGGTGTAAAATTCTAAATGCTAACCACCACATACAAGGCCATTCACAACATTGTCCCATCTACATCACCAACCTCATCTGCAGATATCGCCCAAATCGTCCCCTCCCCTCCTCCCAGGACCCCCTGCTCTCTAGTTCCCTTGTTACCTTCTCCCATGCTCACCTTCAGGACTTCTACAGAGCCTCTCCCACCCTCTGGAACTCCCTGCCCAGGTATGTCTGATCAGCCCCTACACTGTCCACCTTGTACAGACGAGCGAACATGTCCGATGAAAACGGTCCGCGGACCGTTTTCATCGGGCATGTCCGCTCGGAGATTTTGGTCTGATGGTTGTACACACAATCAAACCAAAATCCCAGCGGACAGACAGCGCGGTGACGTGGCGGTGACGTTGACGCCGCCACGTCCGCAAACCCGGAAGTTCAATGCTTCCACGCATGCGTCGAATCACTTCAACGCCATGCGCGGGTTCTCGGGCCAGCGGACATGTCCGATGAGTCGTACTGACCATCGGACATGTCCGACGGACAGGCTTCCAGCGGACAAGTTTCTTAGAATGCAAAGAAACTTTTGTCCGCTGGAAACCTGTCCGCTAGGCCAGAAAATTGTCCAGTCGGCCCTACACACAACCAAACATGTCCGCGGAAACTGGTCCGCGGACCAGTTTCAGCGGACATGTTCGGTCGTGTGTACGAGGCCTAGGAGATCCCTGAAAACTCATTTATTCAGGGAAGCCTATGCCACACCCACATATGAACTGTACCTAAACCACCACCATCAAATCACTCTGCAGCTATTACCTTTTGTATCATTACCCACTCCCTTTAGAATGTAAGCTCTACGAGCAGGGCCCTCCTGTACCTTCTGTATTGAACTGTACTGTAATTGTGCTGTCCTCCCTCTACATTGTAAAGTGCTGCATAAACTGTTGGCGCTATATAAATCGTGAATAATAATAATAATTAAAAAAAATGACACTGGCAGGGAAGGGGTTAAACACTCGGGGGCGATAAAGCGGTTAAGTGTGTCTTAGGGAGGTGTTCTAACTGTGGGGGGATGGGCTACCACTGACATGACAGATCGCTGCTCCCAATGACAGGGAGCAGTAGATCCTTGCCATGTCACTAGGCAGAACAGGGAAATGTCTTGTTTACATCTGCATCTCCCTGTTCTGTCTCTCGGTCTCACGATCGCAGGCCATCGGGGAACATCGAGTTCACGGGACCCGCGGGCAAGCTCCCGCGTCGTGCGGAAGGCGTCTGTGCCTTCAAAGCGACAAATTCAAAGGGACGTACCTGTACACCCATTTGCTTGCTTGTGCCATTCTGCCGACAAATATGTGTGTGTGGCGGTCAGCCAGTGGTTAAAGTGTTACTAAACCCACAACAGTTAAATCAATCTGTATATGCAGTAAATCATGCTTGTTATAGTGTGTAAAGAAGTTGTTTGATCTCATCTTCTCTGATCCTCCTCTTCTTCCACTGTTCCCAATCCATCTCCTTATAAGACAGAGTCTTTGGAGTCACTGTGCACATGCTCAGTTTGGTGCGTATTGTTAGAGAGTTTTTTTTCTTTGGAAGGTGTATGTGACCAGCACAGGGCCATCCAGCACTGTCCAGACAGAGGGTCAGGGATCCTGCAGCCCCATGGGACAGTCAGAGTAGAATGAAAACTCCTACAAACTTTAACCAGACACTGATATAAGTTACAAGACTGCTATATACTGCCAATGAGAAAAGGTAATTGGCTGTGTATATTTACTAATAGGGTAACCTTTAGACATTTTGGGGGCCTTACACAGCTTTAGACCTGGGCCCTCAAGCCTGACTACCAACATTTCTATTTATTTTAACACGCTTACAACTTAATATATGAAAAGTAAAAATGTACCCCACGTCATCAGTGCTTTCAAGATTCAGTAAGGAATTATATTTTGGCCAAAATATGTGAAGCCTGGCACCATGACAAGGTAGACTCCTTAGAGCAGGACTCAGTCCATTGATCACACACCAGTATGCACTTAGCCCCCTCACACCTGTATGCACTTAGCCTTCCCTCACACCCCTCCTCACACCTGTATGCACTCAGCCCCACCTCATACCTGTACACACTTAGCCCCTCCTCACATCTGTGCAGACTCAGCCCCCCTCACACATGTATGCACTCAGCCCCCTCATACCTTTACACACTCAGCCCCCTCCTCACACACATGTACTCACTCAGCCACCCTTACACAACTGTACACACCCAGTCTCTCTCACACCTGTACGTACTCAGCCCCCTCCTCAAACCTGTATGCATTCAGCCCCCCATACCTCACACATGTATGCACTCAGCCCTCTCCTCACACCTGTACTCACTCAGTCCCCCTCACAGCTGTACGCACTCAGCTCCCTCCTTACACCTGTATGCATTCAGCCCCCCATACCTCACACCTGTATGCACTCAGCCCTCTCCTCACACCTGTTCTCACTCAGCCCCCTCCTCACATCTGTATGTGCTCAGCCCCCTCAGAGCTGTACGCACTCAGCTCCCTCCTCACACCTGTATGCATTCAGCCCACCATACCTCACACCTGTATGCTCTCAGCCCTCTTCTCACACCTGTACTCACTCAGCCCCCTCCTCACATCTGTATGCACTCTGCTCCCACCTCACATCTGTATGCACTCACTTCCCTCCTTTCACCTGTTTGCACTCAGCCCCCTCCTCACACCTGTATGTACTCAGCCCCCTCACACCTGTATGCATTCAGCCCCCCATACCTCACACATGTATGCACTCAGCCCTCTCCTCACACCTGTACTCACTCAGCCCCCCTCACAGCTGTACGCACTCAGCTCCCTCCTCACACCTGTATGCATTCAGCCCACCATACCTCACACCTGTATGCTCTCAGCCCTCTTCTCACACCTGTACTCACTTAGCCCCCTCCTCACATCTGTATGCACTCTGCTCCCACCTCACATCTGTATGCACTCACTTCCCTCCTTTCACCTGTTTGCACTCAGCCCCCTCCTCACACCTGTATGTACTCAGCCCCCTCACACCTGTATGCACTGAGCCCACTCCTCACACCTGTATGCACTCAGCCCCCCCCCCACACACCTGTATGCACTCAGCCCCTCTTATACCAGTTTTATACCAGTCTGCCCTAAGCCCCTCCTTATACCTGTACACACTCAGCCCCCCCATACCTGTATGTACTCAGCCCCCTCCTCACACCCGTATGCATTCAGCCCACCCCCCCATACCTCACACCCACTCAGCCTCTTCTCACACCTGTATGGACTCATCCCCCCCTTATATCTGTATGTACTTAGTCCCCTCCTCATACCTGTATGCACTCAGACCCCTGCTCACTCCTGTACCCACTCAGCCGCCTCCTCACACCTGTATTACTCAGCCCCTTCTCACACCTGTACACACTCAGCTCCTCTCTCATACCTATAAGCACTCACCCTCCCTCACATACCTGTACACACTCACCCCCCATACCTGTATGTACTCAGCCCCCTCCTCACACCTGTATGCATTAAGCCCCCCCATACCTCACACTTGTATGCACTCAGCCCCTTAACACATGTATGGACTCAGCCCCCCTTATATATGTATGTACTCAGTCCCCTCCTTATACTGGTATGCCTCTCCTCACACCTGTACCCACTCAGCCGTCTTCTCATACCTGCACACACTCAGCCCCTCTCTCATACCTATACGCACTCAGCCTCCCTCACATACCTGTACACACTCAACCCCCCTTACATCTGTATATATGCCAGCCCCCCCCACACACATCTTTAAACACACACACACAGCTTTGCCCCCCCCCCCCAGTACACAAACAGTCTCCTCCCTTTACTTATACAACAGCCCCTACTTGTAAAGGTGGTCTTCCTAGTCCCAGCATACAATGAGTAGGAGAGGTAACACCGCTTCAGAGGAAGTGATCCTCCCTCTGATGACAGGGTGCTGGTTCAGTCCATGGTCACAATACAATCACAATGCAGACAGAAAGCAGCAAGGTTAACCCTAACCTTGCTGCTTTCTGTCTGTTTCATAATTGTATCGTGATTATATTTTAAAACCTTCTATGGATTTTATGGAATAAAGTTTTCATCCTCTGAAATTTGGAGTGCAGTCACATTCTCTTTTACATTCCTAGTCTCAGCTCTTGTTTACACATGTTGCTGAGACACATGAGCTGCAGTCCAGACAGGCAGCAAACATGAGGAGTGCACATACAGGAAGTTTCCAGAGGTGGCAATAATGAGCCCTATGTGAGCTTAGCGACACAGCAACAGCAGCTGCTGATTATATTGAAAGCCAGTGCAGCCACGGAGCGCCCCTGCACCCGCCCCTGCCTTCTTCCAGACCTGCTGGGAGCCGGGCCCCTCAGGATGCCCATGCCCCCTACAAGTGCATGGGCTGTCCCCCCCTGATGGCATCCCAGTTTACTAAAACAATTGTATTGCCATGCTCTGTGTACTGTGGGAGACAAGATATAGTGAATGCAAGGTCCTGGGTTTAGTAACACCTTAAAGGAGAATTTAGTCGTTGAATATTAATTGCCTTTTAATAGGAATGTTTGCAATTTTTAAGGTTGTCAGTAAAATTTGTGCTCCATCAGTACATTTTTCATGTTCCATGTCAGTAAAAAAAGTAATCAGTGGTTGGCAACATTGGCTATACATATGTTTTAAGATTAAAGTATATTTTAAGACACAGGAGAGGGGCACATGAGAGTCGAACAAGGATGCCATGGAGGCATCAGACATCCTCCTTATTAACTGATGGTATGATTGATTGTTGGGATGCCAGTGTCTAAAAAGTTTGATACATAATGAAAACTTGTGGCTGTGTGTAACTAAAGGGCAGACTTGATCCCCCTGCTGGCTTGTATACAATTTTTGATACATTTTTAAGAATTTTGACAAGTCACCCCTGAAGAAATCTCAAGGCACCCTGGTTGAAAAAGGCTGGCCAAGAGTACCAGGTAAAACACACTTTTACTTACCTTGTCTCTCGCTCCATCCAACCAGGGCAAAACTTCTCTAATTGAGTCTATTGGCCATGCATTGCCTGTGACTGATAGAGAACCTTAGAGAAAAGGCTGCAGAAGCTGGTTCCTTAAGCATGGAGGGAGCATGCAGTACCCTAGGCAAAAACTAACATTTAGTCCTTGAAGTGCAGGGAAAGCCCCAAATGTTGTTTTCTGTGGAGTCCAGCATTAGGAATATGTGTGCATTTAGCTTGTTGGTTTGAGGGAGTTTTCATCTTAATGTTGCCTGTAATCTACATTTAAAGGTCCTAAAAATCTTCACATGTTCAGTGGGAGACTTTGAAATTCAAATGGTGTTTAACCGCTTAAGGACCGCCACACGCAGATTACGTAGACAAAATGTCACGGACAAGCAAATGGGCGTACAGGTACGTCCCCTTTGCAGTGGAAACACAACATCTCCCCATTCTTCCTAGTGACTTGTCACTGATCAAATGCTCCCTCTCATCGAGAGCAGCGATGAGTGACCTGTTACTCGTAGCCATGACCCCTACAGTTAGAATCACTCCCTAGGAACTAGGTAGGCCATAGGGAAGGTAAGGGGAACAGAATGGGGCAGACGTATGGAATAACTCATGGGCCCTGGGGAAAGGGGAAAGTGGGATATGAACAAAAGGAGGGTTTAAGTAAGAACAGAGTAGGGGAACCAGGATAATATTAGATACGGTATTTAACTGTTCAACTTGATTGATACCCCTTGTTCCCCCGTTGATTCCCCGTAAGAGTGAACAGTGGACTTTTTATATGTTTATGTACCCATGATATATGTTATGTTTATTCTCTATGACCCTGTTTATTCTCTGTGACCCTTACTAAAGGGGAAAAATAAAGAAAATGACAAATATGAAAAAAAAAAAAAAGAATCACTCCCTAGGACACAAACAGTCATGATAAAAATAGTTGATCGCCGCCATTACTAGTAAAAAAAAAAATATTAATAAAAATGCCATAAAACTATCCCCTATTTTGTAGACGCTATAACTTTTGCGCAAACCAATCAATAAACACTTATTGCAATTTTTACCAAAAATATGTAGAAGAATACATTTCGGCCTAAACTGAGGAAAAAAATATTTGTTTTATATATATTTTGGGGATATTTATTATAGCAACAATTTTTGTTTATAGCACAAAAAATAAAATCCACAGAGGTGATCAAATACCACAAAAAAAAGCTCTATTTGTGGGGAAAAAAAGGATGCCAATTTTGTTTGGGAGCCACGTTGTAAAATCGCGCAATTGTCAGTTAAAGCGACGCAGTGCCGAATCACAAAAAGTGGCCTGGACTTTGGCAAGCCAAATTTTCTTGGGCTTAAGTGGTTAATATCTTCTCTCTCCGTTTTCTATATGACTAAAACAAAATTCAAAGTTCCAGATTCGAATTTGAGTGACTATGAGAAATGTCTCAGTGCCTAACCTTATTGCATTCAGCTTCTATATGAAAGAGACAGACATTTAGACATATATATTTTTTTTTAATGGACTACCTATGTACTGTATATTACTGCGTAAATTAAAGTCTCCAACCAGAAAACTTAGTCATTCAGAGAATGTTTTGAGCCTATTAAGATTATGCCAAATACACAATCTTACACTGATGTATCATTTGATGATTGTACAGACTGTCAGAAAGAGATTATTGGCATACATATAGTATTTCCCCTTTAGGAATGAATGGCACTTATATCACAGACTGGTGCTGTGTTTTTTATTCACAGCATTGAGTAAATAAGAATCCCCCTTTCATCCCTCCCCCATGTCTATGATTAAGCCTTGATTGGGTGAAATCTGTTAGTGGGGGTGGTCCTAGGGTGGAGATAGTCACTGTCATGTTTGTGGTTGTTTTACAATAAACGTGGACATTTGTGGTTTATTCTGTTTGATGTGGCTTTTTGCTTCCGGAACCACCAATGTTTATGATGGTCTGATCCTACTACTGCAACTACTGCAGTATGGGTAATATGCATGCATGTATCTCACATCAGGTAGCTGACAACGTGAGCACATCATGTGTATAGCCTCCTAAAGTGTCTGCTAGCCTGTTGCAAGGCATCCTGAAAGTAACTAACCAAGATGTGCTGCACCACCAGGTTTACCACGTGTCCCAGGCAAATGTGTGAACTTTTCCTGCTGAAGGGCATTGTCACACATGACCTTGCCTGGCACAAGCTGACATGGGGTCAGCTACTTTTAAAACTGCATCTGAAGAGCTGCCAAAATTTCTGGCTAGGTGTTACTACTGTCCCTCAGGCATACCAGCTGCAAAACAGTGTGTCAACATAGTGCTTAGCCATTGCATAGGCTCTGTGGTGCTTGGATGGGACCAGTGATCCTGTGAAGAGTCACTAGTTGAGGCCATTTACGTAGATGGAGGAAAAAGTGATTGCTCTGCTACCATCATCAAGGTTCAGGACATAGAACAGTAGCACCAGCTGCAGTGGTGTGACCCATCTTTCTTAGCTGCCATCAAAATTTAAGGAGATCTAACTTTCCTGCCATGCTTATTGAACCACATGTTTGTGGTGGGCCCTGTTATTGAATGCATGCTCTAATACAGAAACATTGACTTTGCTCATTCTGATGATGGGCAGGTATGGCTTTATGGGAAAAAATGGTGGATTGGTACCTGGTGCAGCACAGGCCATACATGGTATAAGGGGACTGACTCAGCTAACTTCAATGGAAGGAGCTGTGACGTTAGCAGTTTTGTCAAGCTGCCATGGAAATGCTGGGTATGTGAGTGATTGGGAAACATTTCCTCCACTCTAGCAGCTGCAGAAGAGACATCTGCCTTGTCAAAGATCATGCTGGAGACAACAGGTAAGGTTAGAAGACTAACCCTGAGGTTGAATTCTACACTTGACCCTACTCAGCATGGCGTCATGATGACCTTCTGACCCTCTTCCACACTTAATGCGCTGTAAGTTAAGCCCTTGTGAGTTAAGCCCATCAAACCCCTTGTCAGACTTCCCTCCCTATCGCTTGAGGCTGTTTAAGTTGCAGCACTGTATATTAAAGCACTATTAAAGGACTATTTTCATATTATGTCACCATCAAAGTTGCATAAACCAAAGGATCCTCTCCCAGTTGAAAAGTATATTTTTAAATGTATTTTGAATTGGTACAAGCCCCCCGTAACATTTTCCAGTCCTTTTCACCCATTTGTTTGTATCCAGAACAGTTTTTGCCTATTTACCCCCAAACCCCCCACTACCAACACACACGCACACACACACAAACACATACACCTTTGACTTTAGTTGGGTTCTAGTTAAGGTTTGTATTGTCAGGATTTTACAATAGGTTAGATATATCAAACCTATGTTTTATTTTTTATCTAACTCCTAATTAAGTAGCAATTAAGAAGCCCATCTGGCATTTTTTAGGGCAGTATAACTTGTATGGTTACTTTCATTTTCCCTGTTGTACTTTTAAGAAAACAAAATCTTCTCTTAACCACTCATAGTTCTCTATATAGCATGGATTGAACAGAACAGTGAAATACTACTACTCCACAAGATTTCTGTTGAGGACAATTAATAAAAAACAGGTTGGAAATCTAGGAGAGAAAAGTCTAGGTAGGACAGACATCTGAAATGGGTCTTCTTAATGCAAAGTATGGCCAGTCAGGCCATGCATTTTTTGAAAAAATGTAGGATAAGCTTATAACATTAAAATGTAAATCATATGTAACACCATAGACAATTTGTGAGACAGTGAGAAGAAACATAACAATATTCAGCATAGAATTTCATACAAAGGAGAAAAAGGCATACAGGAAGGATGAGACAAGACAACATTATTCTGCAAAAGGACGAAAAGTACCACCCTGTGGTCT
This sequence comes from Rana temporaria, assembly GCF_905171775.1. NCBI lineage: Eukaryota > Metazoa > Chordata > Amphibia > Anura > Ranidae > Rana > Rana temporaria. The sequence continues at coordinate 200,219,451 of NC_053490.1, forward strand.
TAGTGGCCATTCATGGATGGTTAGAGTCCTGTCAGGAGATTGAAAAAGTGCTGTAATGGGTCAAGAGGCTGTGACAAACTCCAGACCTGGCCCAGAGTCCGAAAGATAGTTAACCATAGAAAAGCTTGTAACATCAGGAACTGGTAGCAAAATGAGAACAGACTGGGGTGTATGGGTATAGTGGCATAGCTATGTCTCGTGATTAAGTCCAATTAACAGATGTTTGGAGACTCACAATCTGACAACTAGTTCCAGGCAAAAATCCCTGAGTTCCTCAGGATAGTGCAGTATAGCAGTGTGCAAAGATTGACAATAGGTAATTCCCCCTAGCGCTTAAGTGCTTATCAGGTCATGTAATTAGTTAACAAAGCTTAATCAAAGTCAATGTGTGGTATGCCTCCGATCTCCTGGAGGACCATTTCACCTTGCTCATAATTGTGGAAATGGCATGATACAATGTATGGCTTTCTGAATGCTAGGCTGTGTGTGTATAGTGCTCAGTGAACTCTGTCAAGGCAGAGTTCGACAGTGTCAGGTCTTTCCTTAATTATGCTTAGGATCACTCTAAATAAGGCTGGCCCTACATAGATTGAAATTCAGCTGGTTTAGCAGCAACTGGCCAAATTTCAATCTATTTGTGGCCACTGTGTTTGAGCAGAAGTTGATCTACCAACTGACTTCTGTTCATATTTTTTTCATTTCAACTTTCTGGTTGAACGTAAAAAGCTGATCTTAGTATGGACTAGGTAAGGAGCTCTGGTAGCTTCAGGGAGACCTCTTATATGCAAGTTGTTTTGTCAAAATCTGTTTTGCTGGTTCCACCATTTTGAACATGAAAGTTTTGAGGAGGGTGCTATGTTTGTTAGATGTTTGCTTTAACTGCTGAGTGCCTGAGCCTGTAATGTCTAGATGGTTTCAATTCAGTTAGAGCCGGTTCACACTGGGGCGACTCGTCAGGCAACTCAGCCGCCTGACAAGTCGCGTCCCATTCTATTCAATAGAACCGTTCTAATAGGACCGACGCAAGTAGCTCAGACTTAGAAAAAGGTTCTTGTACGACTTTGGGGGCGACTCAGGGCGACTTGCATTGACTTCTATACAGAAGTCATTTTGCAAGTCGCCTCTGAAGTCGTCTTCAGGACGCCTTGCCGAGTCACCCCCGAAGTCGTGCCGCCCCAGTGTGAACCGGCTCTTAAAGACGTTAAGTATTTTTAAACACTTCTCAATGACCATATCTCAAATTTTTATGTTATTGTATGACATTCACAAACAGGTTAGATATGGTGTGAGTATAGGAAAGTGGGTGATGTGGCCTACCTGCCTCTTTTTATCCCTAGTGTCAGATCCATGAATAAAGGAATGCTGGCTAGTAGTGAGGGCTGCCATTTCCTTTCTGTTCACTTCCAGACGGTACCCCGGGAAAAGCTGTCTGGGCATCTGCTGCGCTTCCCCACCTGTCTCTGTTCTCTACTTGTATCAGACACAACTCTGGTTTGTGGGCCTTGTAATCCAATCAAACCTTTCCCCATGCTGACCCCTAGTGCAAGCAGGTATAAAATGGGTTGCTACTATTGCAGAGAGGAGCATTGTGGGATTCCCCTGTTCAGTGGGCAAGAAAAAAGAGTGGAACTTTACAAAGATTGAAACTTTCCACTCTCCCATTTGGCAATGCTCTTTTTCTATTCCCTGATTCCTGCAGGTGCCAATGGGGATAGATGGAGTAACCTTCTAATGTAGGATATGCTATCTGTGTCTTAAATGTAATATAAGCAAACTATTGTCAGTGAGAGGTTTTTGCATTCTAACAACCTTAAACCTGCCTTATAACATTATAACTCTGTGCTCTCATTATTGAGATTTTAGTGTTATTGTTTAATCTTCTGCATTTTTTGATTCTTGCACTCCATTCTGCGGAATGTTTACTGCAGTATTAAGTGGCCTTGTCCTTTAAATATATTATAATATATCTATTTAATTTACTTTAGTCAAATTAGATGGCAGGAGATCAGAAAACGCTTCATGAAGATATATTAAAAAAATAATTCATATCAACATCCTATTTTAAACAGTAAACCTTTAATATTGTTAGTAGGCCTTTGGTTCTTTATCAGATACCTTTTCCAGAAATTACCTTTTTGTAAAAATATAGACTTCCAATAATTGACCTGCTCAATTGAAAGATTGAGAAGATAAATACGAGCCCAAAACCTCAAAATATGGATATACTACAGTCTATATACCTTTTTTTCTTTCATGAAACATATCTGATTCATATGGTATTTTATTTTGGCCTTTATAATTCCCACGGCGGTGTTGTTGCCATTGGATGAAATAAAAAAAGAGCACTTCAGGAAGTTAATAAGATGACTGATGCTTACAAGTTGCTCATCCCTGGATGAAGAGTTCCCAGAATTGTTTTCATGCTTCTAGACTTGCTAAAGCAGAACCGCCCCACTTCATCTCTCACCTGAGGCTTGTCATCCCTGCCATATTTAAGTGATCAGAGGACAATGCATGTCCCATAAGCAGACCAAGCAGGGTATTCAGGCAGAACAGACTATGTAAATGGGATGGGAAAGCAAAGCAATGGAGAACACTGGTTTCTATTGTTCTGTAGATTTCAAAGGGAAACCCAGCTGCAGCAAATCGGATGTCTAGGGCCTCAGTCGGCCTCAAAACTGTCACTGTGATGCAACATGTCACGTCAAAAACTTTACTATCAGAATTCATTGCTACGCTCTTCAGTAGTATTTACCATGAGGTTTACTCAGGCAGCATACTGAGACACACTCCTTGTATCTAAGCTGATAGTTTTCATGATGCACCAATGGTTACAAATTACTTCAGTGAATAACTGATAGAAATTGATTCTATATTACAAGTGAATGACAGTTCTCAACAGCTCTGATTTGGGAATTATACAAGTTACAATATTAAAGGCTTGCTAAAATGTTATTCTTTAGGCTGCTTGATCTGGAAATGGTACTGTTGAAAATAACATAAACCAGCAGGTTTCTAAGCATAAACTGTTCATCACTTTGATAGTGCACCTTAAAATGTTAACGTTATTCAACTGTATTAGTGCTACTTTAATTTTAAACCTGATTGTTTCTTTGTGTTTTTCATTGCACGTTACACAGAGGTTTGAGTGTCTGGAATTAGCAAATAATCTTATGTCATAAGGCAATTTTGCAAATCAAATGTTGAGAAATCAGTAACACATCTTTTAATAAATAGACCAGTTTCAATTGAGTTTTTTTTTGCCTATTTGGTCATACATCTTGCCAAAATAGCAACAACATTTCAGTATCATGGTTTACATTATTATAATACAGGAAATGTGCCAAACTAAATAAGGGAGCTGCCATTTCTGGTCATCCTATAGAAAATGCTAGATCCCTAGCTACCACTCGGATCCTCTGATATCAATACCATTTAAATCACTAACCTTAAACACGCCAGTGGCAGGTAAAATCAGAGCAAAATCTGACCACCTAATCTGTATGCTGACTGTGGGTCATTGACATAAAGGTTTGAAGGCATAATGCTTCGTACACACGACCAGTTTTCCCGTTGGGAAAACCGCCATGACAGCTTTTGGCCAGGAAAACTGTCCGTTTGTATGCTCCATGGCAGTTTTCCTGACAGGAAAACCCCTGGGAATCGCGGCAGGAAAAATTAGAACATGTTCTCTTTTTCCTGACGCGATTCCCAGTGGTCCTTTTCCCGGCAGTTTCCCTATGGGAAACACTGCGGTGGAGCATACACACAGCCGAGATTCCCGGCCAAAGCTCTCACTGCAGTTTTCCCAATGGGAAAACCTCTAGTGTGTACAGGGGGAAAGTGACCGAGCAGGTTCTCGGTTTTCTCCCTGGTATTCCCTGTGGACTTTTTACCGCCGGCAATCCCGATCGTGTGTACGGGGCATTAGCCATATTTAATAGCAAGGCAACTGTCCATAAAAGCTAAATATAATTTTTGGAGCAATGAATATGTTCTACAATTTTAGTGAGTGAGTGAGTGAGAAACTTATATAGAGCAACACATGCGAACTGAATCGCCTCTGGGTGCTTGGTATCCATTCCCTGGGCCCTCAGAAGAGATGGGTCTTGATCTTTCTCCTGAAGGCCAGGTGGTTTACCTCCAATCGGATGGTGGTTGGTAGAGCGTTCCATTGTCTGGGTCCTTGGACCGCAAATCTTCGTTCTCCTTTGGACTTGTATCTGACTTTGGGTATCTGGAGTAGATTTTGGTTGGTGGATCGCAGAACGCGATTGGTGTTGTGAGCTTTTAGTTTCTCGCATAGATATTGGGGGGCATTTCCCAGAATACACTTATGCGTTAGACAGAGTGCTTTGAAAGTGATTCTGTCTTTTACGGGCAACCAATTAAGGGATCTCAACGGCGGTCATATTTTGAACGACTTGCAGACGAGTGATTTGGTATTTTGGGAGTCTAAGATAGAGGGCATTGGAATAGTCAAGTCTGGAGTTGATAAGTGTCCCCACCACGACTGCTATGTCTTTTTTTGGGATAAAGGGAGTGAGTCTGTGTAGAAGGCGCAGCAGATGGTGCGATCTGCTGACTACTGACCCTATTTGTGCATCCATTGTCATGTAGGTGTCGAAGATGACTCAGAGACTTTTGACTTTGGTGCTGGGGGTGATGGATTGACCCAGAATGGGCGGTGGCGTCCATGTTGTTGCGGGATGAATCTTCTGATTGGCCTGAAACAGGAGAAGTTCTGTTTTTGAGCCATTGAGTTTAAGGTAACTCTTTTTCATCCACTTTTCTATCAAAGAAAGGCATTTCTCTAGTCGGAGATAATGATCCTTTTTGTTGCAGATGTGAAAATATAGTTGTGTGTCATCTGCATAAGAGTGGTAAAGTAACTTCTGGTTGCTGATGATTTCAAAAAGAGGGCGGAGATAGATATTGAAAAGAACAGGCGACAGAGGGGATTCCTGGGGGACTCCGCATGACACTGTGTGTTTTTCAGAAGTGAAAGGGCCCAATTTCACTATTTGTGATCGGTTTTCCAAGAAGGAGGAAAACCGCGATAAATCACATTCCGCAACTTCGGCTACTTCGACTAGCCGTGTCAGCAATAATTCGTGGTCTACCGTATCAAAAGCTACGCTTAGGTCCAGCAGAACTAGAAGACAAGATTCTCCTTCGTCTGCGGCCCCTAGAGCGTCATCCCATATTTTGAGAAGTGCTTTTTCCGTCCCGTGACCCGGACGGAAACTGGACTGGAATGGGTCAAGTAATTTATGGGTGTCTAAGTGATGTTGTAGCTGTTGTACAACTTCTTTCTCCATTAGCTTGGAGAAGACATTCAGGCCTGTTATGGGGCGACGGTGGTTAGGGTCTGTAAAAGAATGACCCATGACACCCAGAGACTTTTGAAGGATGAGGGGTACTCCTGTGCCAGCGTCACTAATGACTCTTGGGTGTAGGGTCATCCTGTGCCCCTTTTGGGCATAGGGTGACTGAGGAATATTAATTATAAATTACATGAGATGGGACATTACTGATAATTCATGTTTTGCAGGATATCTTGGAATCTTACAGGTTGTTAAAGTCTGACTCCAAATGGAGTGTTTTCATTCAATGGGGGGACACATGCTTTTGAGGTGTTAATTGCATCTGGGGAAAGTGATAATTGGTCGGGGAGGAATTCAATGATGATGGGAAGGGTGATTTCCAAGTGGGTTCCCCACTCTGCAAATCTTCCTCCCCGTTTGATCCAGAGGAAGGTGAAAAAACCCTGGCCGTGCTATGCCAATCTGCCGTGACCGGGGGGAAAAAATTCCTTCCTGATCCCACAAGGGCGATCGGGGGAGCCCTGGATCAAACACTAAGTGGTGGCGGACCCTGGAATTGGAGCTGTTGGACCTGAGGATGGGAGCCAAATCCCAGCTTTAGGGCTGGGGAAGGGGAGTGGGGCTATGTCCCAGCAATATCACAGTTGCTGGGGTGTAGCAAGATGGCTGCTGACCGGGACTAGGCCCGAGCCGGGTGTTGTGCAGCTGGGTGAGGCCGGTTGTAGGGAGGAGGGGGCTCTGGGGCACCAAGGGGGGTGGTAGAGATCCTCCAGGGGCAGGGGTGGTTTAGTGAAGTTTAAGGGGGTTTGTGAGGAGCAAGCGTGGTGCACCGCTAGGCCGTGGCTGAATCCACGGACTTTCCTAAATGTGGTCACCCCGAGCTTGCCGCGGAATTGTTTAGGCCATGGTGGGATTGAGGAATGGAGAAACTGTCAATTTTGGAAAAAAAACTGATGGGCACTGATAGGCAGCACTGATGGCACTAATATGCGGTGATGGGCACCTTTTTATTGGGGCTGTGCTGATAATTAATGTGCTGATTATCAGCACAGACCCCCCCCTCTGACAGGGAGAGCCGCCGATCAGCTCTACCTGTCAGTGTGAACAGAGGAAAGCTGTTTACCAGCACTTCCTGGTTCACGAGATGATCAGCTGTGATTGGTTACACAGCTGTCAGAGGCTTCATATCACAATCAGAGATGTAGTGTGTCAAACTGACACACAGCACCTCCGATCGCCATGCTGTGTGCCCACACCGGTGCACACCGGTGCGCACCGGCGCTGTTATCCTGATCACGCCATATGACGTCCTGTCAGCATAACACAACCACTTTGCCGCCGTCATTTTGCTATACGGTGGGTGGCGAGTGGTTAAAGGAAATAAAACTCCAAAGTGCAGCGCTTAAAAAAAATAATAAATGTGTAATAGTCCAAATGAGAAAACTTCCACCAAGCTTCAGGGTGTACAAAAGACAAAAGCACATCAACACCCAGTGCAATCAATCTGCTTACCAAATAGATATGTAAAACAAGCATGTAATCATATGATGCAGAGGTTCAGTGGTAGATGGCAACACTTCTAAGCTTCATATGCAAGATTGGGCTGATCCAAAAACACCGATATCAGAACTCCTGGACATCTTCTGGGTTCTTTCTGGACACAATCTTTTACATCACTTTCTTTCAAAATCCCCAAACTCTCCAGGTTTTTTGAGATCTCCCATTAGCCATACACTGCACAATCAGCAGGAGAAATAATTATCTTCTCCTAGTCCTATGTAGCCAGAAATTCTCAGGAGTAGTGCAAGCAGAATATCTGAGAAGCTGTTCATAAGCTGTGTTCCTGCAACTGCCAGCCAGCTTCTCATATATTCTGCTTGCACTAGGCATGTGCAAAAGGGAAAAATTTGTTTTGTTTTGTTTCGTTTTAATTCATTATTTAATTAATTTCGTTAAGTTAGATTCGTTACATGTTTTAAATTCGTCTTCGGAATTCGCTAGTTTTCGACCGAATTTCGAAAAAATCTGGTCGAATTCCAAAATATTTCGACCGGAATTTAATAGAATGTAATCAAATACAATAGAATATGACCTGGCTTCTTCTATCTATCCAAAAATTGTTAATATGCAAATACAGTGCTACCTAATGTGAAAAAGGTACCAAATGTGATATTAAACAGCGCTCAAAATAATACGTGAAAAATAATAGAACAACATATATAATATTGGTACAGTGACAGAGTGAAAAATGTGTGAATAATCCACCCTCTGAGTGAGATAATATATAAGTGTCCGAAATGTGTGCAAAAATTGCACCAAAAATAACAGGTTGGCAAAAAAAGTCCATAAACTGACTAAGTGAACATAAAAAAAGTTCATAAATGGAAAACAGAAGAAATTCCTTCACGATCTTCAGTAAGTGCTTTCACAACACCACAGTGACTACGTGCTTCCACCACCAGAAATGCAAACTCACCACAACAAATGGCCTGACACTCTCCTGTTTAGGCACACAGGCTTTTTAACTGACCCACTCAGTTTAATTGATGGAGCTCCTTCTTTGTAGAGTGGAGCATTCAGTTAAATGGATGGAGATCCGATGCAAACAGAAAACTCCAAGATGACAGCCATATGAAATGAAGAGAGAGAGCACAATAGTGTGATATTGCAACACAACTTTTAATAACACACTAAAAATCTCCCAAAAGATGCACTCACAAAAATAACTCTTGTCAAAAGCAGTGAATAAATTCAAAAGTAACACGGTGTGAACACAAACGAAAATTTTCTCCAGGTGAACTAGTGGTCACAGCAGACCAACGAATAGCCCAAGTTATTACTCACAGCCCTTATGCAGGTAGTACTGGAGCTGCTGCTCAGGTGATTAAGCTGGTAGCAAAAATAGACCATTCCACGTCCAAACTAGCAGGTTAAGGTAGCGGTTGTGACTTTAGCAATCACACTCCCTAAACCTTTTCAATTTAAATGATGGCAGTAGAACTCAGCATTCAATCCAAGGTGTCCTGGCTGATGGTGTCCTGGTCTGGAGGTTCATGTGGATCTCCTCTGATGAGTCTTCTATGGTTGGGGTCCTCTCGGATGGTCCCTCTTGGCTCCTCTGATGAGTCTTCTATGGTTGGAAAGTGTCCACAATCAGGGGAAAGTTCTCCTCCGTGTCCCCGATGGAAGATGGAGGCTTCTTGTCCTGGCTGAGAGGTGTGATGGACGTTCTGTGTCTGTGTCATCCGAGAGGACCCCAACCATAGAAGACTCATCAGAGGAGATCCACATGAACCTCCAGACCAGGACACCATCAGCCAGGACACCTTGGATTGAATGCTGAGTTCCACTGCCATCATTTAAATTGAAAAGGTTTAGGGAGACCAGACTTCCCACAAGCCCTATGAGACTGATGTAAAACAGTCTTTGTTTCTGGTAAGCAGGCAATCCTACTTCACGAGTGCACGGGTGATTTCTATCTCACAGCAATCAAGAGTTTATCACATTTGGTTACTTAAGAACTTTTTTCACAAGAAAATATACTGGATTAAGTCACACGAACTTTGGGCCATATCCACAAAAGAGATACTCCGGCGTAAGCCGTCGTATCTCTGGTTCTAACTTTGGAACTGATCCTCAGAAGCAGTTTTCCTAAGTTAGGCAGAAGATCCGACATCTGTAAGGGACTTACACTGCCGGATCTTAGGATGCAGTACCGCATCCGCCACTGGGGGCATTTCGAGTCGAAATGCCTCTGTTAGTATGCAAATTAGCACTTAGGGCGATCCTCAAAGCTTTTGTACCTAGTTTTTACGCCGTAAGTGTTAGTTTGCCTGGTGTAAAACTAGGGCTGCTTTTACAAGGTGTAAAGTTAGTCACACCTTGTAAAGGCCCATTCAAGCGACGGCATTTGGTATGCATTCCCGAGGGAGAACTCCATGCCAATTTTCAATGAAAAAAACGGCATGGGTTCCCCCTCAGGAGCATACCAGGCCCTTAGGTCTGTTATGGGTTGTAAGGAGACCCCCCTCCGCGGCAAAATTGACGTAGGGGGTCCCCCTACAATCCATACCAGACCCGTATCCAAAGCACGCTACCCGGCCAGCCAGGAAGGGAGTGGGGACGAGCGAGCGCCCCCCCCCCCTCCTGAGCCGTGCCAGGCCGCATGCCCTCAACATGGGGGGGTTGGGTGCTCTGGGGCAGGGGGGCGCACTGCGGGCCCCCCCACCCCAGAGCACCCTGTCCCCATGTTGATGAGGACAGGACCTCTTCCCGACAACCCTTGCCATTGGTTGTCGGGGTCTGCGGGCGGAGGCTTATCGGAATCTGGGAGTCCCCTTTAATAAGGGGGCCCCCAGATACCGGCCCCCCACCCTAAGTGAATGGATATGGGGTACATCGTACCCCTATCCATTCACCTGTAGGCAAAAAGTAAAAGTTAATAAACACACAACACAAGGCTTTTTAAAATATTTTATTATTCTGCTCCGGACGCCCCCCCTGTCTTCGTTATTAGCTCAATTACCAGGGGGGGCTTCTTCTTCCACTCTCCGGGGGTCTTCTCCGCTCTCCGGGGGGGCTTCTCCGGACTCCGGGGGGCTTCTTCCATCTTCTCCCCTCTTCCGCTCTTGACTCGGCGAACCCCGGTTCTTCTGCAGCTCTCCGGTGCCTTCTTCTTCAGCGCTGGCTGCCTGCTATGTTTGTGTGTTAGCTCGATTTCAAACAGGCAGCCAGCGCGGTCTTCTGTGACGTCAGGGTCTTCTCTTCCTTTCTTCCGATGTTGCCTCGTCGCCTGTTGTCGCTGTAATGATGGAAGCGCGCCTTGCATCCCATTTATATAGGCATCACCGTCCCATCATGCTCCGGTAGGTACCCACGTGGTGGGTGCACGTGGGTAGGCACCCACCACGTGGGTACCTACCGGAGCATGATGGGACGGTGATGCCTATATAAATGGGATGCAAGGCGCGCTTCCATCATTACAGCGACAACAGGCGACGAGGCAACATCGGAAGAAAGGAAGAGAAGACCCTGACGTCACAGAAGACCGCGCTGGCTGCCTGTTTGAAATCGAGCTAACACACAAACATAGCAGGCAGCCAGCGCTGAAGAAGAAGGCACCGGAGAGCTGCAGAAGAACCGGGGTTCGCCGAGTCAAGAGCGGAAGAGGGGAGAAGATGGAAGAAGCCCCCCGGAGTCCGGAGAAGCCCCCCCCGGAGAGCGGAGAAGACCCCCGGAGAGTGGAAGAAGAAGCCCCCCCTGGTAATTGAGCTAATAACGAAGACAGGGGGGGCGTCCGGAGCAGAATAATAAAATATTTTAAAAAGCCTTGTGTTGTGTGTTTATTAACTTTTACTTTTTGCCTACAGGTGAATGGATAGGGGTACGATGTACCCCATATCCATTCACTTAGGGTGGGGGGCCGGTATCTGGGGGCCCCCTTATTAAAGGGGACTCCCAGATTCCGATAAGCCTCCGCCCGCAGACCCCGACAACCAATGGCAAGGGTTGTCGGGAAGAGGTCCTGTCCTCATCAACATGGGGACAGGGTGCTCTGGGGTGGGGGGGCCCGCAGTGCGCCCCCCTGCCCCAGAGCACCCAACCCCCCCATGTTGAGGGCATGCGGCCTGGCACGGCTCAGGAGGGGGGGGGGGCGCTCGCTCGTCCCCACTCCCTTCCTGGCTGGCCGGGTAGCGTGCTTTGGATACGGGTCTGGTATGGATTGTAGGGGGACCCCCTACGTCAATTTTGCGGCGGAGGGGGGTCTCCTTACAACCCATAACAGACCTAAGGGCCTGGTATGCTCCTGAGGGGGAACCCATGCCGTTTTTTTCATTGAAAATTGGCATGGAGTTCTCCCTCAGGAATGCATGCCGAGCGACGCTGTCATTTTTTTTTTAAATTATTTGTTTTCCCGGCGCGTCTTTTTTTCACCCGTCGTAACTTTAGTGTCCCGTCGCAATCCACAAAGCCGCCCGGCGTCAATTACGTTCGCGCGATGCACGTCGGGAAAATGACGTCACGCGCATGCGCAGTACGGCCGGCGCGGGAGCGCGCCTCATTTAAATTGTAAACGCCCCCCGGAGAGGAGGAACGCCTTACGACGGCGGCACTTAACTTACACTGCTTGAAATTTTTACGTAAGTGCTTTGAGGATCAGGCACTTAGGTAAAAACTTTAAGTCAGTGTAACTTAACTGCTGAAAGTTAAGTTACGCCGCCTGGCTGAGGATTTGGCCCTTTATTTCTTGGTTTTCAAATGGATTTCTTTCTTTATACACTAAATTTTCTTTTTAATCTTTCTGATTTCACTTCAGAATGAACTTTTATGCACAATTAATTTGATTAAGTGTATACATCATTTATTAGCGCTGCACTGCTCCCTGTTTTTTATATATATAAAACCATCACGCCCACAATGCTGCATCTTAAAGGGGACGTATATATACGTCGATCTGCCCACAGGAGGTATTATGTCGACATATATATGCAAGACCCGGTCATTAAGCGGTTAATGTCACATGTACTAGCAGGGACAGGAATTTGTCAGCTGGGAAAACTCTGACACAGCCCTTTTATATACACCACAGTTTGCCATGGCACAGGTAATTCCAGGTAATTCTAGATTGCCAATTGGTAAATTAAGCATTGCAAATAAAACATGAATAACATGACAAATACATTTTATATGCTTGTTTGCAAGAATGGAGCTTATTAGATCCCAAATTTTTCCTCTGAATCCTAAAGTGGCAAAATCATCAAAATATATAGAAAGTTGATATTTTGAAATTAGTATAATTAAAATTTAATTCAGTTATGTTCATCACTAGAAAATAATTGAGTTGATCAGCCTTAAATTGCTAATACTTATGGCTTGTTTCTTTCTATTTTTGGGCAACAGAATATAGAATGCATATGCAAATGTTTCATTTAACTGCTTTGACTGGAAATGTGCAGAGCAGTTTACAAAGATTACTAATATAAAACATCATTGTTGACTCAAAGAAACATGTTAGTACATCAACTTTAAAAAATGAATGCCACAAAATTGCAGGTTTCTTTATACTGGCATGAGTTTTGCGCTAAAACTGAAATTTCATTTTTTTTTTAAATCTGCATTGATACTCCTGGTTAGAAAACATTTTTCATAAATATTGGGAATTATATTTGCTTGCTTGAGTACATTAGAACAGTAATGGTTTTACCACTTTTATTAAATAAGCCTCATGGTTTGATTTCAAGATATGCAATACCTGCTTTTTTTAACCTAAAGATGTCACTGTTGCAATTGCCTTCTATGGAAAATATTTAAAGTCAAACTTTTTTTAAGACTACCGAGGCATACATATATGTATATCAGCCTGTGTGGTTGCTATGGCTCCAGGGTGTGGGGAGACTGGTTACACAAAATGCTTTTCTATTTAAAGTATTACTAAAATATAGGGCCAGATTCACAAAGGTTAGCGGATCTTTAGATCCGTGTAACCTATGTGAATTAAGATCCGTCCTCGCAAGTTTGTGAGGAAAGTGTCAAATTCACAAAACACTTACCTCCAAACTTGCGACGGCGGATCCTAACTCCCCCAGCGGAATTCAAATTCCGCGGCTAGGGGAGTGTCATATTTAAATCAGGCGCGCTCCCGCGCCGATTTAAATACGCATGCGTCGTCCGGGGAATTTCCCAGCGTGCATTGCTCCCACTGACGTCAATAGGACGTCAGTGGTTGCGACGTGAGCGGGACTTGCGACGCGCGTGTTCGTGAATCGGCGTACGCAAACGACGTAGGGAATTTCAAAATCGACGCGGGAACGACGGCCATACTTAACAATACTTACCCCTGCTTTTAGCATGGGTAAGTATACGACGGGTACCGCGCTACGGAAACAACGTAAGAACACCGCGTCGGGTCCGCGTACGGTCGTGAATTTCGCGTATCTCGCTGATTTACATATTATTCAGTGTAAATCAGCGGGAACGCCCCCGGCGCCATTTTTAAATAAAAAAAAAGATCCGACAGTGTAACACAGTGTGACACTGTCGGATCTCAGCCCTATCTATGCGTATCTGATTCTATGAATCAGGTGCATAGATAGGACTAGTAAAAATCCGAGATACGATGGTGTATCTGAGATACTCCATCGTATCTCTTTTGTGAATCTGGCCCATAGAGTGGAAAAGGGGTTAGACCTCCTTTTGGGTTTTTATTGCTGTCTGTGTCCCGGCAATGGAGATTCACCTTTTCTTTTTGTCCTGTTTTGTCCATCACAAGTAAAAATATAAGACAATCCCAAATTTTGGGTTGTTCCCAGAACAATAAGAGATGGGAAATCTTCCAATGGGGACACTAGATTTGGTGACATTGGTGACAACAGTGGTTTCCTTCCTCTCGCTTGCTGTTTTGCCCTGTGGACAAGAAATTAATGAAAGCAGATGGCAAAAAACAATACAAAAAACAAACAAACAGACAGGGTTATAATACTTTACTCTATCCAAAATGAAAACAAAGGTTTTACCTTATGAGCTTGTGGGTGTTTAAGGAGAAGCAGGAGTCTGATTATTGACTGATGTATGTTTCTAACTGCTGATCGTCTCTGAATGTGTATAGTACACAAGTGTCACTAACTGCTGCAGTGATTGCCACTATCTGTATGCTGTTTATAGTTTTTTTTTTTCCTTGGAAAAAAACCCTGCCAGATTTTTACTGCCTTGGACTTGGTTAAGTACATTTTCTCTCAACTTCCTGTCCTGCTGACATTTCACCAGAAAGAATATAAGGGGAACTTTCCAACAGCACCACCAAAAGTAATAAAAACACTATTTTTGGAGGGCATGGGAAAGCTAGATCGATGCTAGCCTTTTATTACTGTCTGTATCCCTGTTGCAGATGTTACCTCACTTTTGGTACAATACATTTTTATTAGGTTTATAGAATAAGTCAAAATATTAATATTTCTGTTTATAAGACAAAAAATGTGTATTTAAAAAACAGTAGTATAATACATATTATATTGTAATATATTATAATAAATATGAAATATTCATTTAAATAACATCAGTATAATAAAAAAGCAAGTAAAGTTTATTCAATACAGAATATGTAGAATATGAAATAAAATAAAAAAAAAATTTGCTTATTAAATTGTAAATTAAAGGAAAAGAAAATAAAATAAATAAAAAACAAAAAATAGTAAGGAGGAGGAAAGAAGGTTGGAGAAAAGGGTATGAGGAGGGTATTGAAGCATAGCCAGATAAAACGAAGTAAGTTATAAAAACTGCGCTGCATCAACGAGGTTCACCCTTAGTTCATAATATATTATAATCCAGGGATTCCATATTTTGCAAAATGTATCCATTTAAATGGGTGCTAATTTTTCATTAGTGAAATCACAGGATATTGTATTTTTAACTTGAGTCAATGTTGGGTTGTTCGATTTCCAGGCTTTGGCTAAGGTTTGTTTGACCACTGTGAAAATAAAGGAAAGACATTTAAATTGGAATGAGGTACAGAAAAAAGTTTTAATTAAGTAATGCTTCATAAGGATTTTCAGGGAGATTAGTGCTCAGAACTTTATAGATTAAATTGTAGACTCCTGTACAGAATCTATTTCATTTTAGGCATTCCCACTATATATGTGCCAGTCATACCGCAATTTCTAAAATAACGATTGGATGTATCCTGAGTAATTTTCAATATTCGGGAGGGTACAATATACCAGGGAAACAGACGTTTGTAGTTGGGTTCTAAGGCCTCGTACACACGACCGAGGAACTCATCGGAAAAGACACATAGTTTTCCTCAACGAGTTCCTTGTTGGGCTTGTCGAGGAACTCGACAAGCTTGCTTTGCGTACACGCGGTCAAGACAAAATCTCCTCGTTCTCAAACACGTTGAGGTACAACACATACAATGGCAGGGGAAGTTCGATTCCAGTGGCACAACCCTTGGGGCTGCTTTTGCTAATCTTAATGTTCTCTAATGTTACTGCGTGTTAAGTAAAAGTTTGGTAAGAGACGATTTGCACTTTTCAGTCTGTTACAGTGTGAAAAATGTGTTATCTCCATTACAAATGCTACTTTTACTGAAGGTGCGCTCCCGTCTCATACTTTATTCTGAGCATGCGCGGGTTTCTTAGCATACACACGATTGTGTTTCTCGTCGAAAACCAGTCCCACGAGAAACACAATGAGGAAATTGAGACACCCGTCGAGGAAAAGGAGTACTTGTTCTCTTTTTTCCTCGTCGAGTTCCTCAACAGTTTCCTCGATGAAAAACGTACACATGACCGTTTTCCTCTGCAAAAAAGCTCTCCCACCAAGTCTCTTGATGGATTCTATCGAGGAAAACGGTTGTGTGTGCGAGGTATCAGAAAGAAGAGTTTATGGAACTATGAGCAATATTATCCCAACTTTAGGACCATTGGTGTGTTTCCAGATTTTTTCCTAGGTCCTTTTCCCAATGGGAAATATATGGTGGGGGGCTGGACATTTGTCCAGACAGGATCAATTTATAGGTTAAGGAGAGAACTCCTTTAGATAAGTGATTCGTTTGAAATATATATTCAAAGAAAGTGAGGGATGCATTTGTTTTTGTATGGTTCAAGGATTGGGACAAATAGTTTCTCAATTGTGTGTTGTGGGGAAATTCAGAAGAAGGAATGGTATGGGAGGCTTGTACTTTATGGTAATCTAAAATACTTTCTGGTATTAGGAAACCATAAATACAATAAAAGCCTAATTTTGTACACCACTTTTGGGATCTTGGAATGCTGGCATGAAAGATGGATTATGTATTATGGTAGATAGGGGTAGATAAGGAGAAATTAATTTGCTGGAATATTTTACAGTATCCCAGAATTTTAAAGATTGTTTTAAGAATCAGGGGTATTCATAGAGTTGTGTCAATAGCTATAGGCAAAATTAAGAACCCCTCTATACTAACCCATAATGGACCATAAGCTGTGGTATGATATGCTGATAAGGCAGCTTATCTGGGCTGCCTGGTAGTAGTTCTGAATATGAGGATGTGAAAAGAAAGGGGAAGACTTCACTTTAGCACTCACAGAGGAGCCATACCCGCTCCCGGGGGCCTACAGCTAGGCCCCCTTTAACTCTTGGGGGTAATAGGACTTTTTTGATACTTGTGGCTTTGAATCATGCCATATAAATATAAAGCCTGGCATGTTGGAGTCCTGAATGCATATAGATGTTTAGGAAGGAGTGACATCTTTAATGCTGATATGCAGACAAGCCATGAAATTTGGTATTTTTTCCAGGATTCTAAAATGTTGTCAGTTTGGTGAAGAAGAGAACCATAATTAGGTTAGTATAAAGTGGAATAAGAATGTGTAAGATATATTCCCATATAGGGATTTTTTTTGTGTGTTTTCAGTTTTGCAGAAACACCACTACAGTCCATTTAACATGGTTTCCTATAGATGTAGTTCACACCTGGGCATTTTATGGAAAGGGCCGGGGATTTTTTTCTGGTTTTTGGTTCCATAGACTTCAATGGATCAAAAATGTATATTGAAAAACGCAAAATGCACCTAGAATATGCAAACTCCAACCTGCATAGATGTGAATCGGGCCTCAGAAATCCATACAATAATTTAGTTCATTTTTTTTTATAATCATGTCTATTAGCATTTGTTACTTTTTTAAGAAGTTGCAGTCTGATTGACAGTTCAACACAATGGAACATTCAGTATTGTATATGCTCCTTTTTGTTTTATAAATGTGGTCTTTTATCTAGTCCAGTTCAGATAAGCCTTTACCAAGTTCCTTTATTCAGCCATGATCCATGTTCTCTACCCTAGTGCCTGATTTTGGTTTGCATATGACTATGGATTATTATCACGTATGTCGACATAGGATGTCACAAACAAAATTATCAAGGTTTATCCAATTAGGTAGGCCCTCACACTACATCACTAAAAAACATACATTTTTAAAGTAAATTTATCAGATTATGAAGCATTTATTGAAGTTCAGCTCACACTTCACAGGTTACAATCAGAACTGCTTTGATGTGTTTCTCACTTTGAGGAGATTAGTTATAAAGCCCCACGCTACATAGTTTCAGTTGAATCTAAAGCAGGATATAAAATCAGATTTTAGCATACTGTTTTTGACCATCTCTAGATCAGGACAGTCACACTGGGGCATTTATTCTCAGTACAAAAGTTGATTGTCTCATCTGTCAATTGCAACAAATCAGTAAAATATATTTTTGAAACACTTTAGGTATTTGAGTGCATTTTATATATTGTACTTTCGATACATAAAGTGCTGCTTTTAACTGGGTTCAATGCTGGGGTGCTGATCATACCAACTTTATTCACTTAAGGAGTTTTGATCAACATGTAGAAGCATTAAGAAGGAAATGGCAAGAAAGGTTATTTTTATTTAACTTTTTTATGTATTAGTGTTAGTTAGTTAGTTCTTTTTTACATGGCAAGATAACAAAATGATCTTTCTATGCATGAAAAGGTCGAGGCTTTGGTTTCATTTTTGCTAGTTCTTTACATTGTTTCAGGATTACTGTTATTTGTCAATTGCATTATATCACGTCAAAGTCATCACACAGATTTTCTGTTTTGCCTCACAGTCTAGTCCAGGCGAGGGCAAACTCGCCCCTCCAGCTGTTTTGAAACTACAAGTCCCATGAGACATTGCAAGACCCTGACAATCACAGGCATGACTCCTAGAGGCAGAGGCATGATGGGATTTGCAGTTTCACCACAGCTGGAGAGCCGATATTGCCCACCCCTGGTTTAGTCACTCACCCACTGACCAATATTTGCCACATTCAGTTTTGGGGGATCCCAAGAATTTTTAGGCCCCTTATGTCACTTTCACAGCGCAGTCACTATTACTATTTACATTTTTGACACCGTTCTCCAGGATCAGACTTCCCAGTGTCTGCAGCAGTGTTTTTTAGATCAGTTCTTTATTTTAGGTCCACAGGAGTACCCTCTATATTATTTGGTTTTATTGTTTCCATTAGATCAGTATACAGTATCCCTAAGCCCACTTGTTAAAAAGAAGGGTGAGTACAATTAAATATCTTCAGTTTGCGATGCTGAATTTACATTAGAGTATTATGTCATGGTCATTCACACTTGAATAAAGAAAAACAAAACTAAAAATGAATAAATAAAATCCAAATCCATGTCCTACTAAATCTGTGGACACATGGTAGAAAGCAAAGCCAAGCCGCTCCAAGTGAGAGCAATCCCACACTTCAACCTCACGGTGCAGGTCCAGTCCGCCATGTGGATAGGAGCCACTGGAACAGGAAAAGGTTTGACCGCATTTACAGATTTGAAGCAAAAGTGAATACTTTATTGAAGATAAAAATCATCAGACAACATCATGGACATCATGACATCAATGCAGACCTGGTAGAGATTAATGCATTTCATGAATTGGAATTTGCTTAGTCATAATCTGACTTAGATTATGACTAAGTGAATTCCAATTTGTGAAACGCGTTAATCTCTGCCAGGTCTGCATTGATGTCATGTCTACGATGTTGTCTGATTATGACTAAGCAAATTCTAATTTGTGAAATGCGTTAATCTCTGCCAGGTCTGCATTGATGTCATGATGTCTACGATGTTGTCTGATTATGACTAAGCAAATTCCAAATTTGTGAAACGTGTTAATCTCTGCCAGGTCTGCATTGAAGTCATGATGTCTACAATGTTGTCTGATGATTTTTATCTTCAATAAAGTCTTCACTTGTGCTTCAAATCTGTGAGTGCGGTCAAACCTGTTCCTGTGGACACATGGGTATGTCCCTTCAGATGTCACATATTGCCAGGTTTACAATAACATTTATTATTTAGGAAATGAGTAATGAGCAAGGTAGCAAACCTCTCAATACTTTTTTTTACTGACAAAACATGGAACATTTACTGATAGCAGTCGATATCCAAACAGTACAATTTTTTTTAAACAATAACAATATTCATACCAAGTAATCTGCCTGGCTTTACAATTAAAAGTCAACAGTGTGAGAAAAAGTGAGCATTACAAGGATTATAGAGAAGATAGTCACCGCTCCAATTAGGTATGTGGATGAATCCGTATCCTCTCAGAGAAACCCAGGTGCCGGAAATGCACGAAGCAAATGTAGAAAGAAATGTTTGGACAGCCGCACTCTGGAAAAACCTTCTCGGTTGCCTTTTATTGATAAAAGTTATCAAACAACATACATCACAGCAAAGACAGGGGCATACAGCTGATGTTTCGCACTACAATCAGTGCTTACTCATAGCTATGAGTAAGCACTGATTGTAGTGCGAAACGTCAGCTGTATGCCCCTGTCTTTGCTGTGATGTATGGTGTTTGATAACTTTTATCAATAAAAGGCAACCGAGAAGGTTTTTCCAGAGTGCGGCTGTCCAAACATTTCTTTATACAATTACAAGGATTATGAAAGTCCTGGGGCACCCTAATAAAATAATATTACATCATGGAGATTTTTTCCATCCTTCCCTGCATGATTTAACTGATGACCAAACCAGGATCTATATTGGAGGAGAGAAGGAGGTGAAAAGTGAGACTATATCCATACCCTATATATATATGGGAACACCATACACTGTTTCCTCGAAAAGTAAAGGAGGAAGAAAGGAGACTTTATATAAGATTAGTGCCTGCGATTCACCTAATGTTGTTGAGGAGGGGCCCATAGGAGGGGAGCATGTCGGTGTAACACCTCATGGGAACAGAAGTCATCTATTTAGATGGAATAAGCACAGAGCACTTTGTCACAATTTGTTTGAACACAGATGACATTTGGGGATTTTTATGAACTGTATAGGAGCCTAGAACTGTGTTTTATGAGTTTATACAGGGAGTGCAGAATTATTAGGCAAATGAGTATTTTGACCACATCATCCTCTTTATGCATGTTGTCTTACTCCAAGCTGTATAGGCTCGAAAGCCTACTACCAATTAAGCATATTAGGTGATGTGCATCTCTGTAATGAGAAGGGGTGTGGTCTAATGACATCAACACCCTATATCAGGTGTGCATAATTATTAGTCAACTTCCTTTCCTTTGGCAAAATGGGTCAAAAGAAGGACTTGACAGGCTCAGAAAAGTCAAAAATAGTGAGATATCTTGCAGAGGGATGCAGCACTCTTAAAATTGCAAAGCTTCTGAAGCGTGATCATCGAACAATCAAGCGTTTCATTCAAAATAGTCAACAGGGTCGCAAAAAGCGTGTGGAAAAACCAAGGCGCAAAATAACTGCCCATGAACTGAGAAAAGTCAAGCGTGCAGCTGCCAAGATGCCACTTGCCACCAGTTTGGCCATATTTCAGAGCTGCAACATCACTGGAGTGCCCAAAAGCACAAGGTGTGCAATACTCAGAGACATGGCCAAGGTAAGAAAAGCTGAAAGACGACCACTACTGAACAAGACACACAAGCTGAAACGTCAAGACTGTGCCAATAAATATCTCAAGACTGATTTTTCTAAGGTTTTATGGACTGATGAAATGAGAGTGAGTCTTGATGGGCCAGATGGATGGGCCCGTGGCTGGATTGGTAAAGGGCAGAGAGCTCCAGTCCGACTCAGACGCCAGCAAGGTGGAGGTGGAGTACTGGTTTGGGCTGGTATCATCAAAGATGAGCTTGTGGGGCCTTTTCGGGTTGAGGATGGAGTCAAGCTCAACTCCCAGTCCTACTGCCAGTTTCTGGAAGACACCTTCTTCAAGCAGTGGTACAGGAAGAAGTCTGCATCCTTCAAGAAAAACATGATTTTCATGCAGGACAATGCTCCATCACACGCGTCCAAGTACTCCACAGCGTGGCTGGCAAGAAAGGGTATAAAAGAAGAAAAACTAATGACATGGCCTCATTGTTCACCTGATCTGAACCCCATTGAGAACCTGTGGTCCATCATCAAATGTGAGATTTACAAGGAGGGAAAACAGTACACCTCTCTGAACAGTGTCTGGGAGGCTGTGGTTGCTGCTGCACGCAATGTTGATGGTGAACAGATCAAAACACTGACAGAATCCATGGATGGCAGGCTTTTGAGTGTCCTTGCAAAGAAAGGTGGCTATATTGGTCACTGATTTGTTTTTGTTTTGTTTTTGAATGTCAGAAATGTATATTTGTGAATGTTGAGATGTTATATTGGTTTCACTGGTAAAAATAAATAATTGAAATGGGTATATATTTTTTTTTTGTTAAGTTGCCTAATAATTATGCACAGTAATAGTCACCTGCACACACAGATATCCCCCTAAAATAGCTAAAACTAAAAACAAACTCAAAACTACTTCCAAAAATATTCAGCTTTGATATTAATGAGTTTTTTGGGTTCATTGAGAACATGGTTGTTGTTCAATAATAAAATTAATCCTCAAAAATACAACTTGCCTAATAATTCTGCACTCCCTGTATTAGGGCAGCGCTGTAATACTTATTGGATTCACTGTACTGTACTCCAAGATATGGAATTTACAGGTAAGTATAAATTATTCTTATCCCTTTTTCATGGAAAATGTGGAAAATCTCTCCTAGCGATATGCTGGATAGTCTTGTTAATGTTGTGCAAAAGCATCTGCTGAGAATGCTTAAGATTAGTATCTGGTCACAACAATGCCTAGGTTTTGCTATGCATCCTCAGCATACAGGGGGCAGTGGTTTTCAAATTAATGTTGCAAGTGGTAAAGTCCTTTAAACAGATCTTAGTGTATAATTTTTGTAGTAGGCATTATAAGTGTAGCTGGAAATCATAGAACATAATAGAAGCTTTTAAAAGGAGTCCTCACTAGTTCACCAAGCAGCTTTTCTCTGGCCATATCTCTCTGAGGTCCCGACAGTGTCAATAACCAAATGGTACTGATAGCTGTGTTGCTACCTACCACTGATATTACATTAACATAGGTTAGGATCAATAACCAGTAGCAGCAGAGAAAGTTGTACAGCCTGTACACAGATAGGTGTGGATACTGATAAAAGAGGTCACCAGGAGACAGGCAGAAGTGTCTGCCTCACTAGCAGTTAAGCTGTAAGCGAGGTGACAAAAGAATAACATTATACCTCCTAACCTTCTCAAAACAGACACAGGGAAACCTATTATTATCACAATACAAAAGGACAACTTTATCTTAAAAGAAAATCCTCCAACCACACTGAAAGCAGCCCACCTGGGATAGTAATTACCATAATCTGTAATGGCTTTCCACCCACACTATAGCCGAAAAACAGCTACAGCGTGGGCTTACTTTGCTGGGAGGGCATACATTTACCTCCTCCCGTGATCGTGCCACCAACGTGCCCCCTTTGGACTCAGCTGATCACAGATCGGGTAAAGGGCCAATCACAGTGGCCCTTTACCACCCAATCAGCTGTGTCCATTGACAGCTGATAATGGATGTAAACAGAAGCTGATAACCGGCTTGTGTTAAAGGGACATCTGCACTGATAATCAGGGAACTAATTATCAGTGTCCTGATTATCAGTGCAGTCCCAACAGTGCCCACCAGTGCTGCCAATCAGTGCTTATCAGTGCCACCTATCAGTGCCCTTCAGTGTCGCCTATCAGAGCCCATCAGTGCCACCTTTCAGTGTCCATTAGTGCCGCCTATCAGTGCAGCCTCATCAGTGCCTCCTCATCACTGCCACCTCATCGGTGCCCATCAGTGCCACCTATCAGTGCCCATCAGTGCCACCTCATCAGCGCACATCAGTAAAGGAGACAAATTACCTGTTTGCAAAATTTCATAACAAACTAATTTTTTTTTATTCGTTTGTTTAGCAAAAAAAAAAAAAAAGTGGTGATTAAATACTACCAAAAGAAATCTCTATTTGTGTGAAAAAAATGATAAAAACGTCATATGGGTGCGGTATTGCATGACTGCGCAATTGTTATTCAAAGTGTGACATCGCTGAAAGCTAAAAATTGGCCTGGGCAGGAAGAAGGTAAAAATGCCCAGTAGACAGGTGGTCAATCCAGTGATCTTTTCTATAACATGGACCTGGCAAGCTCCTTTTCAAACTATGCATGCATGCTGCTGCCCTATTAATTTCCATGGGTAGCCAGTCTTATGGGGACTCCAGCAGTCTCATGAAATATGGTTTACATGCACAAGTCCCCAGTATGTCTCTGGGAATCATGCCATTGTTGGCTATCATAGTCTAGCAATACCTCATGGAATTTTTAGTTTTGCAACACCAACAGAGCCAAACTATGCCTATCTCCAGACATTACCAGGACCATTCAATTCTTCATATAGCATGTTCCTTTTCCTTGCAAATCTATGGTAATCCTATTGACATTTAAAGATGATTAGAAATGGAGACTGGAAATAACATTAAGCATATGTCATTCAGCCCAGCATGCAGTAGAATGTGAAAACATATGTAAACCCAATCTGTAAAATCTCATGCAAGCTTTAACTTGTTAATGTCATTTCAAAAGCAATTTTCAATATTACAGCTACTTTATACAATTATTAAGGTCCTTGTTCATCCACCTGCTGTTAGAAGGTGACAAGTATGAGTGTATTTTACATACCGGTATATCAAGAGGTATCAAACTCACTGAAATAGTTAGCTCCATTTGTACACCAGGAAAACAACATAGGAATGTTTGGAAAGCACAAACACATGTATGAGTGACATTTTCTGTTGCTTGTTTTTGATGGATAAACAATAAAAAAGCCCATCACCCCAAGTTGTCCTGAGATTTCACAGAATATTTGGAGATCTCACAGTTTAGAAATAGGATCACTTTGGAAGACATTGGTGACCTAGTCTTCCCATGGGGGAATCTGTAAGGCTAGGGCTACGGTACCAGTGCATCAAGAAGTAGGATTATATTAAAGTTAAGTAACTACTTAACACTTTATTTTGACAAATCACTGCAAGATCATTTCACATCAGCATGCAGAGCTGTATGTTTATATGATTTTAGGGAAAAGGGGAATGGTCCACGCTAACTTTGTGATCAATTGTAAATGCACACAAATTATAAAGCCAATTCTCCCCATTCCATGTGTTGAAGTCCAGGATAATTATATAACCAATCTATTATATGTGTATATAGGACATTAGGTTTTGTAAATGATAAAACACAGAGCTAAATTCATCTTTTTCTCTTTGTTATAGGTGAAGAAATTATGGATCTTCTGATCAACATAAATTTGGTGATTACAAATGTGACATCTGCAATTCTATCAAATTTAAATCTATGGTATAGGCCTTTTGCAATCAAGGGGTCACATACATGCGCTTTGCAGGTGATTTTGTTGTATTGCAGTGCAGTTGTATGGGCATTTTACAAACATTCTATGAGTTACTTCTTTATTTGAACAGAACCCTGGGATGAAAACACATGTGAAACCTATATAATTCATGCATTTTATGTGTTAAGTGTTTGCATACTGTATTACTGAAACCAGTGGACATTGTGTTTCAGCCAACATAGAGGTAAAGTGCCAGAAGACAAACAATTTGAGTACCAGGTGATAATTACAGTTATCTGATATGTGTGCTTAATGTATTTTTTTACAATCTTTTTTTATTGATTATATGTATATCAAAAGCCTGTTTATTTTTTATTTATTTTACTGATTGCCTGTAGAACAAACAGAAACGATTGTTTATCCTATTGTTAATGATAATCTGACTTGCCATTCTCACAGTCCAAACCACACTGTTAGCTAGCCCTTTCAGCTTTGCCACTTCAGATATGCCACACCCAATTAGGATGCAACCCCTCCTCTCAGCCAATGTTTGGTTTTCCATAAACCTTAAGATGGCTACCTTAGGCACTTCCTTTTAATACTCATCATATAGGAAATAAGAAGACATTTCCTAACACAGTAACATACAGCACTTTCAAGATGTCAGAATGTTTTTCTTTCCAAAAGTCTTGAGCCTTGAGCTCCAATCCTTCAGTCACAGAGTTTAAAAAATGCCTCAAGTCATTAAAGGATTTAGGGAAAATATATAATTGTAATGCACAATTAAAACTCATCCACTTAGAGCACTATGCACTTCATAATATTGCAATGTAAAATAAAATAAAACATTATAAAGAAACAAAGAATTTTTTAAACCAACCTCCTTTTAAGTTTATGATCTAAATGCCTATATGAGAACTTTTTTTTTTGTCTAAATATTTGTAACTCTTTTGGTTTACACACATAGCCAGTATGGCGACACTTTTTTTTTTGCTGTGGCTTGCAGCTTTCTTAGTCACCAGTCACCAACCTGTTGGACCATTGGGTTCCTCTTTGTGCTTCCCTTTCCCTGGTAGTTGTCTAAACACTTTTCTTTTCAGTTCCAACTACCTTAAATATACGTATAGCACTATGGAACTTAACAGTGCCTGAACAGTTCACTTACTTCTTTTTATCTGACTTTAGTTAAGCAATGGATTTTTCCATGACAACAGAAATATAGCCCACATTTTTGTATTTTTATCTGCAATGAATAAAATACTGTGAATAAAAACTGAATTGCTTTGTTTACTATGTATTTGTATTATTAGAAAATAAAAGTCTCTGCTTAAAGAGCGCTTTCAAGAAAAGGGGATATCATGGGTCTGTGTGTGACACCTCTCTGTACACAACACATAGTGATCTCCTCTTCTCCAAGTTCACAGATTTTATCAGTACTGATTTCTGCAATTGGATTACATTTTTTTCATCTAAAAAATAAGTCCATCACCTGTTTAAAGTTGTTATTGAGACAAAAATTCAATTTCTTCCATGACAAAAAACAGTGTCCTATTGCTATTTACATGGGGCTTTGGAAGGTGGGCACTCATTATCTCTGTTACTGCACTAATGGCCCCAAACAGTTGACGAAGTCAAGGACAAATTAAAGATTTTGAGGGGAAACCTAATGTTCATGTGCTAATGGTGAATGAGTTAGGCCAAGATCAGCAGTTCTGAAGAGGATAGGGAGTATTTCAAAATAACTTCAGCTTTTTAAAGTTGTATATAGAGTTGGGAAGCAGCTAGAACCATAAGGGTAATTTTGCTGTCTGTGTCTGTAAAGAAACGATGCCTTCACTTTCTGTTGCCCTGACAATCATCATAGGGACTTAAAGTGGGGGAAAATGTGCCTATGGAATCACAAATGGCAATTGAAGTTCAAAAAAGTACCAACACTTCCCCCCTAACCCTTCAAAAAAGTGGGGGGAGCACAGAACTGTGTATGCAAGATACTTGTATGCAGAGGTGTTCTTTTGAAGAAGGCCACGTGGGCTTGACTTGGAAGCACCCTTAGCCAGTGGAGAGCAGATAGTGCTTGTGGTCTCTTTGACAGGGTATCGAAAAAGAGTTTCAGATACTCCTACCTAATAGGATACACAGTGGAACAGCTGTAAAAATTTGAGTTTGATCGCCATGCGTCGCTTGACATATAAGAGGATTAGTAAATGAAGGACCTTATGAAAGTGTAAAGACAAGTTGGCTCTCAGCATATAAAGGGGGCAATTCATGTAAGTTGATGTTTAGTTTAGCCAGGTTTTAGAAGGTATATTTGAACATGAACATTAGGTTTCCCCTCAAAATCTTTAATTTGTCCTTGACTTCATCAACTGTTTGGGGCCATTCGTGCAGTAACAGAGATAATGTGTGCCCACCTTCCAAAGCCCCAGAGTTTAGTTGGAGGTCACGTCTGTCTGCTCTTTCCCACCAGTGCTCAATAGAGCACTGGGCTGTGGAGGGGCGGAAACAGTTAGCTCAGCTTCTCAGTGGTGTACTGAGAGGCTGAGCCAGCTGCTGATCATGCATCTGGGTGGATTCCAACATTAAAGTTGGGATCTCCCTGGAGTCTGGACTAGCTGAGTGATGTCAGTCAACATGGGCTTTAGCAGGACATGCCTGTGATCTCCAGGAGGAGAAGGACCAAAAGAACTTTAAAGGGGTTGTAAAGGAAAACATTTTTTTCCCTAAATAGCTTCCTTTACCTTAGTGCAGTCCTCCTTCACTTACCTCATCCTTCGATTTTGCTTTTAAATGTCCTTATTTCTTCTGAGAAATCCTCACTTCCTGTTCTTCTGTCTGTAACTCAACACCGTAATGCAAGGCTTTCTCCCTGGTGTGGAGAAAGCCTCTTGAGGGGGGAGAGGGCGAGCAGGCAAGTCAGGACACTCTCTACTTTGCAGATAGTGAAAGGAGCTGTGTGTTAGTGTTCGTCCTGACACTCCGGGTCGCCCCCTCACCCCTCAAGAGGCTTTCTCCACACAAGGGAGAAAGCCTTGCATTACGGTGTTGAGTTACAGACAGAAGAACGAAAGTGAGCATTTCTCAGAAGAAATAAGGACATTTAAAAGCAAAATGGAAGGATGAGGTAAGTGAAGGAGGACTGCACTAAGGTAAAGGAAGCTATTTAGGGAAAAAAATGTTTTCCTTTACAACCCCTTTAACTCTACTTCTATTTTAAATACACATCTAAATATAAAATATAGTGACTGTGACTATGGAAACAAGATGGTCCATGTATTACATATAAACATAATGAGTGACTTGCAAGGCTGGTGAGTGTAACAGCTAAGGTAACTGAGTTGTAAGCTTCTAGTTGGGGGCCATCATTATGCAAAACAGCTGCTGCGAGCTAGCCAACAAAACAATTAAAGGTTATTTTCCTGGTTAAAAATTAATTATTATTAATTGCACATTGGTTCGCTCAGCTCAATCAAAATACCCAACACTAACCCTTATATGATGATATGTTGCTTGTTAACCTTTATTGCAATCATGGAGTTCTCATATCTTAGTGCTACAAGTAAGGATGTTCATTTACATGGTGCAACTTTCTTATTAAGCAAAATGCCATGGCCTTTGAATAATATGTGTTTTAGTTTGCTGGTTTATCCATATTTATGAAGATGATCTAGACTTATTTACTACATTTTAATAATGCATCCTTCAAGATAATGGCTCAAAACTTGCTTTACAAGTTAATACCTCTTTCTAATAGAGTAGCACATATTACAGAGAAGCTGTGCGAAACACGAAAGGAATAGCACCCATTATATCCTTTATAGTCATGTCAAATTAACTGCTCTAATTATAACGTTGCTTCTCTCATTTGTTCCTGCAGAACTAGATCTTCTTTGTCACTCACATAAAGTACTGTAACATAGAAGTCTAGTCAGACCACAATCCCACAAGCTGTTTTAAATAATAATGCTAATAGGCTAAAAGTACTTATGAAACTATAACTTATACGGTAAATATGTTATGGAAAAAAATTAGATATTAAACTACTAATGAATGCACAAATATGCCAGTATCCCCTTTATACACCTTGCACATATGTAAGGCTATATGTACAGCAAAAACCAAGTATAGTGCATTTATGGTCTATTTTCTAGTGCTCCAGAAATAAACTGATTTGCATAAGCCACAGTTCAACCTGTCCATCCAGCCAGTCAGGTGGGGTTGTGCTATTACACCTACATATAAAATATTGCAGTTGCAGAGCTTTGCTTGACTCTTTTAGCATTAACAGTGCTTTGGGAACTATTGTGCTCCAAATTAGTACCATAATGACATGGTTCAACACACTCAAGGAGGGTGCATTTAACAATGTCCAGTGTTCACTAGCAACTCAGTAAATGTTATATCTTCTCAAAATGCAAAAAGAGCAGATAAAGGGCACACAATGCAAGACTGCATGGTAATCTACTGTGATCTAAATCAGGGGCCATAATGGCATCGTCATTATGATTCAACACACTTAAAGACAACACATTTAGTCATCCCATTCTCACTAGTAGGTCTTCTTTCATCCCAACATGAACAAACTGCAGACAGAAGGTGAACACTACTTCACAAACACACCAAAGCAACAGCAAAGGTAAGGGCAGCTCCATTTGCCAGTCTGGTAGTGACTGAAATTCAGAGCAAAATTGGTAGTTAAAATGTTAGGATATTCAAGATTAATCTACTACTTGTGTTGTCTGTAATACAACTCTGTGCAATGAATCTGGAATATAATTTATTCTCAAAAAGTGACCAGCTTGTATGTATTCTTGCGTACTATAGAAACTTCACACCAGCTATTGGTTCAACTAAAATCCATGAGTATTTTTTTAAAGTTTTAAACAAGATTTTTACATCATAGTGTTTTGACTTTATATCTTCTATTTTGGTGGTTCAATGAGCTTCAGTATCATCCTTTATTGAATCTAAACATTATGTCACATTGGGATCGATTTACTAAAACTGGCAAGTGCAAATTCTGGTGCAGCTGTATATGGTAGTCAATCAGCTTCTAATGTCAGCTTGTTCAAATAAGCTTTGACAAAAAAACTTGGAAACTGATTGTTTTCTATGTAGAGCTGCACCAGATGCTCTCTCCAGTTTTGGTAAATCAACTCCATGGTGGCTGGCATACTTGGTGGAGACGAAGTTTATGAGGAGGCTTCTCTTGCACCTCCTGTCCAACTCCCTTGGAAATGGTAAAAGTTAATGTGTGGAAATGGAGTGGCACAAGTGCCAGTGTTTAAAGCAGCACCAGATTGTTTGGCTGTCAGATCAGTTGGCTAGACAACTGTAGACCACTCAACAGGAATACACTCACAGGAACACTGTGGTACCAGAGCAAGTAACAGGAAAGTAGCCAAGACACAAGCTAAGGACAGTAGCACCACGCAAGTAGGGTAACAATTCGAAAGACAGAAACAACAACTGGATAGCAAGGTATTAAATTAGGGAGCAGCAACTGCATCAAGGATACAGGCCAAGGTCAATGACTGTTGGGAAGCAGAGGACGAGACAAATGGGACAGGTCAAGGTCACAATGAGTAGACAAAGATCCAGGCAAGCTGGGTCATACAGAGGAATGTAGAAATAGTAGGTCAGGTGCAGCTAAACATGAATTAGCTGAATACCACTCAGCAACCTTTTTATGCAGTGCTCCAGATTATACAGGCTCAGTATAAGTGTTTATGTAATTGTACAGTTTCACAGAACCATGTTATCCGTTAGCAGGGCACTTTAAGGGTCTATTGCTTTTCAATATTTAACTAGAAGATAGGTTCGCTGTATCAGTCTTTCACAAAATCAAATTTTTATATTGCATGATTCTCTTACAGTTTTTATTTGATACTCTTTATGTAAATATTTGTAAACTAGTATAATTTGGTATTCTCTTTTTAAAGACAGGTATTGACAGGTATTGCTGTCAGAATTGAGGTTATTTATGTAGTTTGCTTTTTAAAACCAGGAATGTAGTCTAGATAGGGAATGTGCTGTAGCAAGCCACAAGTAGTTTAATAAGAATAGAGAGGGTATCTGCAAAGATAACGCCAGTATGTGTGTGCATACTGGAAATACAAAGATTCCAGCGTATTCCATACAGCAGTGAGACCCAGTCAAAAGAAAAGTGTTATGGTTAAATGGGGGTGGAGCCACTGAAGCATAACAGAAAGCAGTGATGTTACATGGTCACTAAGGGCCTCTTTCTCAGGCTTCTTGGAGTGAGCTAACAGCCTGGGGCACACATGCAAAGAGAAGAGGTTACCTGTGTGATTATCAGACAGGCCCCAAAGCTGGCCTCAGAGCTGGCTCCACTCAACCTATGTTGAGTGGAGTGATGCTGGACATACCCGATGTGAAAAAATGGGAGTATGGCCTCATATAGCAATTAGTAATGAATCTTAGCAATGTACCATCATCCAAGTTAAAGTGGAAAAGCAGGGCGGGTGGGGGCAAGGGAATAGTTGCTGAGGCTAAACCTAGAGCAACCCACCCAATTAACCCCCCTGGCGGTATTCCAGAGTCTGACTCGGGGTGAGATTTTTGGGCTACGATCGGTAACCCCGAGTCAGACTCGGGCTCGCCTCGCTGAATCCACAGGCTTGGTTTACTTACCTTGTCCCTGGATCCAGCGATGCCACCACGCTGGGTGAGCGAGCGGGTGCTCGCTCGATTCACACAGTGCCTCTGTGTGCCACCGATCTCTGTTCCCTGCGACGTTTTGACGCACGGGGCGGAGTACAGCGCCAAATTAAAAAAGGTAAACAAACACCTTACATACAGTATATTGTAATCTTATAGATTACAGTACTGTATGTAAAAAAATACACACCCCCCTTGTCCCTAGTGGTCTGCCCAGTGTCCTACATGTACTTTTATATAATAAAAACGGTTCTTTCTGCCTGCAAACTGGAGATTGTCCATAGCAACCAAAAGTGTCCCTTTATGTCAAAAATGGTTTTAGAGCAGCTAGAAAACAGCGATACTAAATTATAATCACTTGCAGAATTGTGCGACAGCGATTTGTGGGGAAATTCGTCATAAAAAAATAAAAGTAATGACAGCGACAATTCTGCAACTGAGCAAATTTCAGTGATTTTGAGTTGATTATATTATTGAATAATTTTTATTATAATTATATTATTATTTGTTATAATTATTTATAATTATTTATTATATTATAATTTATAATTTTGTTTTGAAAAAAATTTCATACCCGGGATGCCTACTAGACTCTGGTTTGGTCAGATTTAAGTGAGTTATTCCTAAGAATTACAGGCCTACAGTATAAAAGGACAAATTTCCTTGCAAATAATGGTACCACTTTCAGCACCTTTTTTCTGAAATAATCATACCGCTAGGGAGGTTAAGGTCTTTACATTAACATTTATCAATGTTAAATATTTTAATATTTGGGTATTTTGTATTTTAAGATTAAGGTTCTGTTTAACATAAGAACAGTAAATATTTATGAAAGTGTGGATTTTTCGGAAATGTCGAGGGTCATTTGAACTTGCATCTTATATTTCTTCTTATTTAGGGCCAGTATTGATGGTCTTCAATGTATTTTAATGATTTTAAGTTATAGATGTAAAAGAGATCTGTTTATGTAAACAATGTTTTCAATGCACGCTATTTAAAAAAAAAAATGTATTCATTTTATGTAAATTATGGGCAGTCATATTTGACTAACTGGCACTGGTATCTCCAGTGACATTCATACAGTGATCAGTGCTAATAATATACACTGTGACTATATACAGTAGTACAATATACCAGTGGTCATCAACCCTGTCCTGCAGGGCCCACTAACAGGCCAGGTTTTATGTATTACCTTGGGGAGATGCAGTCTAGAATACTGCAATCACTGAGGAGCAAATGATATCAGCTGTGATGTATTTCAGTTATCTTGCAAACCTGGCCTGATAGTGGGCCCTGCAGGACAGGGTTGATGACCACTGCAATATACTAATGATGCTGGCTGGGAAGGGGGTTAACATCTAGGGTTTTTTACTCCCTGCTGTCTGTAGAGAGCCCTGTGTTGTTTATCAACACAAGCTGTCTTCTGTCATTTACTCAGCCTATCAGCTGGTGCCAGTTATAAATCAGTGGACGGGACCCGCTTATCAGCTTGCGCTGCAGTAAATAGCAGCTCAAGTTTCCGGGTGTGCGCGTGTATGCGTGAGCGGACCCAGAAGAAGACCGCCACGTACAGGTACGTAATTGTGCCTGTGCGAGCATACCTGCTGCAGTAAATGTACTGTGGCAGGTCGGCAAGTGGTTAAACTATCTTATAGTCTGCAACCTCTAAAGATTTGTGTTCTAGGCTGCCTAGACTGGGAGGTCAGGAGCAGCAGTACATTTTTAACCACTTTCCTACCACCGTACATATAAAAATGGCAAAGCTGTGAATGTTTATAAACTGCACTGCAAAAATCACTCTCAGATAGCCAGGGTGCCATTTCATGGCTGTAAACTGAGCCCGTATTAGATGGCTTGGTTCACAGTCACATAGTGCAGACCCAATTAGAGTGGCTCTGTACTTTGTGATTGCTGTAATGACCAATCATATCAATCACCAACATAAATAGATTAGTATTCTCCACTTACTTTTACAGGAAGGGGGAGGAAAGAAAAACAAATGAATAAATTAGTCATTCATTCTTTCATTAGTAGAAGATAACCCGCAGCTGCAGATATTTAAGGTATGCCTTGGGTTGTGGGATTATTTTTACCCTTTTATCGTCCTCATTTTTTCTGTACATCTAAACTCCATCCTATCCCTGCAGTGACTGTATACTAACTTCTTCACCAGCTTCATCCTATGCATCTGCACCTCCTCATCTCTATCCTCCCAATATATGTGGCCTATACATGAACCACTTCACCTTCTTCTCTCAGTATAGGCAAACAGAAAACAAATCGTATTGTATGATAAAGGTTTACTCCCAACAAACTGAGATGAACATTGCCACCATCCCGAGTATATAGAAAAATGAATACCTCAAAGAAATGGGATTTTAAGGGCAATGAAAATAATATACAAAAAAGTATAAGTAAATATAGAAAAATATAATATATTTATATTTTTCTATATTTACTTATACTTTTTTGTATATTATTTTCATTGCCCTTAAAATCCCATTTCTTTGAGGTATTCATTTTTCAACAAATCGTATTGTGTCCCACTCAACAAAGTCTAAACAGTCACACAATATGTTAATAGACCTGAAAGTAGAGTTGCCATGGCACTGGGGCTTCGCATCTTCCAATAATCCTTTGGGTAAGGGACTATTTCTCTTTAGCTGCACAGACGACCTTCCTCTGCAGTGTCTGCAGCTATGCTGTGCTTCACAGTTAGCTGCCTTTTAGAGCAACAACATGGCTGTCTCTGCCACAAGGGGTCGGTTTGGCTTAAAGTTGACGTTCCATAGGAGAACTGAAGGCGTGGCAAGCCTCCCCTCCACCTTCTGTCTGGCTCCATAATGCAGGAGGATCGCTCCTCAGCCAAAGGAGGACTGTGCATCCAATTGGAATCCTCAATATGTTTTAAGTGCCTGTATAACATCATGTAGCATTACCCCCGGAGGAGCTGCTGGTTGTTTTGGGTGGCACATTTACCTCATGGCTCCCCCAATATCCTAGGGGTGGATGATGTGTATTGCATTTGGTAGAAGTAAAGGAATGTCTGCAACAGGTGCTCTTTGCTGTGCTCTTTATTACCCAGCCGGGTAAAAACAATAAACTTGTGGTGAGGAAAGTAAAGTTAAAGAAGAAAGGAGAACAGCAGATTCAGGCATGATGATAGGGAAACAGTCCTGCTCCCAAGCGTAACGCTTTCTATGCCACTCCTATGTGAGTGGGCTTAGCGTACCCGGACAGGCCTCTCTCACTGACCTGGCAGCCGGAGTATCACTCAAACATTTGTAGGATAAAGTCCCTGCTACAGACCCTCCTTGGTGAACTTGAACTTGAGGAAAAGTCTCTGCCACAGACCCTCCTTGTTGAACCTCAGAGAGACACCTCTGCCACAGGCCCTCTCTGACTTGCAGTTACGGAGATAATCCTCCTTAGATGAATTACGCCTGGATCTCCTTCAACTTGTCGCTCAGGTACCGACTGACAGGTGATCAATCCTTCAGTGTCCGGCTACCTTGATCCCAAGTGGTTTGTCCAGGCCCTTTTTGATCGCTAGCCTCTCAATGGCGCTCCTCAGACGGGCTCCCCACCGAACAGCAAAACAGCTTGGGATCCTCAAAGGTGGGAACCCAATTGCTCACTGGGTCCCCGTCGCTGTTCAGATGCTTAAGGCCAACATGGTCCTGGTACCCTCAACACCGCGTGGCACACGCGCCCCGGCCAGGTATCGCCATATCGCCGGGGGGCCATGATGTGGTCACCCTAAAGGTGGGTGCCGCGCTCGAAGAAGAAGACCCAGAGCCAATGGCGTCTTCCCCATAAATACCCCTCCCCAGCATGCACAGCGAGGCCAAACCCTCCTGATTGGCTGCTGGGAAAAAGCACCCAAACCTTGACTCCACTGCTCCCACCCGCAGCACCGGGTTTGAAAGAACACCCCAATGCAACAGAATAGCCTACAGCACAGCCAAGCTGAGACAGAGACCCTGTTTTTTCACTTAACAAATTGGGTCAGAGTTCAACTACACTCTGATCTCCCTTAAATTTAACTAGCACCCGTACTACAAAGTACACAGGCGCTACATTCATATAATGTGTGTATGCTATTTTTATTTTGTTTCATGGTTTTTATACAAAAGCATTAACTGCAATAGGATCTGCACATCCCTCTTCTTTTTTTATTGCCTCTGTGTATTACCGGTATACTGTATCTAATGCACCATACCCAAGTTCCATGTTTTATTCCCCTCAGTAACAACAGGTTTCTTTATTTCCAAAAAATTGTGGTAAAAAATATATCTAATTTCCAAAAAGGGGCAATTTTGGGTGTGTTTGTACAGTCCTGAGATTTTAAATTGATATGTTTATTTACACGGATTAAAGGAAACAGGTTTGGCCTTTTTTGTTTAGGGCTTGTTCACACCAGAATGCAGTGCAGGAAAGGAGTATTCCACGCACTTTTCCCAAACCACAGGCCCTTGCGAACTGCATGCCAATGTATTGTATGTTAATGACATTCCAAATGCAAACCACAAACGCAGTGTGTTCATTGGCACAAAATCTCATGGTACCGCAGTACCATGTGGTTTGGCACAGTGTGTTATAAGTAATGCAAGCCCTACTTTTTGCATGGTCCAGTGCATTTTGCAACCCATTCAAAATAATTGGCTGTCAAAAGGCACCATGTGAAAATGTGCGGGAATCACACGGGAATGCAAGCGTTCCCCTAGGAACTCAGTGTGAACTGACCGTTATATGATAAATAAATGGTGTTTTCTAAATCAACTACAAAAAGCAAGTTTTATTGGTCTAAAAAATATTAAAAACTCTTTTGGTTATAATGTTGCATGACCAAGTAATTTTCAGTCAAATCATCACAGAAATGAAAACTGAAAAAATGGCCTGGCTATATATATATATATATATATATATATATATATATATATATATATATATATATATATATATATATATATATATATAAAAATGTATATAAAACAAGCACTATATTTTTCAAAATATTTGTTAATTCTCACATGTCCTACTGACATATACAAAGTTTCACATTTAAAGTATGAACATAGATGGAAAGCAATTAAAAATTTTACAATTTTTTATATAAAGTATTAGAGAAATTATAGAAAGAGAATGTAATTATTACAACTTTTGGAAGTCAGTTGGGCATTCTTTAGCATTATTCTGAGTTTTTGCATCTTTGAAATATAGGTAATTATCTACACATAAATTATAAACATAATGCACAATCTAAGCTTAAGTGATAGTGAATAATTAAACATTTACCATTCACATATGCTAAAACTAATCAAAAAGATCTCTTGACAAAATGTTTGGACCTCATCCAAGCTGCCTGCACAGTGTTGATAAGTTCACTATTAGGAGCACCAAGAGAATCTCACATCTCAATACACAGTTTGACTGCCTTCCAGATGCCGCTATTATAAACAATGTGTAGATCTGTGCTCGGATGATACTGGAAAAATATTACTTTTTTAGTCAGTAACAGTTTACATCCAGGCACTGCCAGAAAAAGAGATACAGTAAAATACATATACTGGCAATGCAAAGTAATATTCAGGCCAATGTGGCCAATATGATGGGTGCAACTCTGCAAGCAGCAGAATTATGTGTGCCCTCTGCAAAGACCACACTATGAAAAGACTAGCAGCTAAATGACACATCGTCCATGGATATGGCAAAGGTGGGGACGACATACAACTGATGAAGGTTTGGGGGAAACACTGTTATATTATAGCTTCAAATCAAGTCAACTTTAAACAAATATGGGTTTTGAAAAATATAATCACCATACATATTAGTTTAAAGTTCACAACTACAAATGTAAAAAAAGTAGCTTCATGATATTCCTATGAGCAAGAACAAAGGAGATTGGAGGTGTCTGAAATCAGCTACACAAGAAACAATTTAAACAGGAATTAAAATAGTATAATTTCAACATGCAGATTACAGCCATTGAGTTCTTTGTGATACACATGGATGTATTATTGTTTTTTATGAAAAAAGTGTAAATCTCTGTGCTCTTGCCCTTAACCCAGGTTTAATACACATAGCACACTACTCTACTCATGAAATGTCTACTATTTATGTTGTATACAAAAATAATAATTAAAAATATTTATATTATCATTATTAAATATTTTCCATATGTTGCATCATGCTTAAGAAAATAAAGTTTATTCTAAAATATTATTTAAATAACATGACATTACATTTAAATGCTAATACTAAAAAGTATTTCATGGATAATTTGCTAGCTCATGTTGAAGGCAAGACAAATCAGACAAATAGACTGTGCACTTTGCAAAGTGCAGTTACACTCTGCAAGAGCAGTTGCTCCAGAGCTTAGTAAATGAGTAAAAGCTCTGCTGACTTCCATCATCCAATCATGTGCAAGCAAAAAAAATTTTTTATTTTCTTTGCACGTGATTGGGTACTTTTTGCAAAGTGAAGCTTTATCTCATTTACTAAGCTCTGGAGCACTTGCAAAGTGCACAGCTTATTTGCCTTTAGTAAATGAACCCCTATATCTCCCAGATAAATTGTATTCTTGTGCTTACATTGACCTGGTGTCTATTATAGCACAGAAAAACTTGGCGAAGGGAGATTAACATACTCTGTTACTCAGCGACTGAGATTATTTTCCCAATGAAGACACCTTTACTAGTGGCATGAAAACAAACAATGTCACCAAGCTCCCTGGCATTTACACCAAGTGCTTTATGGCAACCTAAATTTATCTAATTTATCTTACATTTTTCCATATTTTGATTCCCATTCTTGCATATATGATAGAAGAAAGGAGGCAAGGCAGTTGGTATTAAGAAGAGGTGAAGAGAGAGGGAGAGAAAGAAGACAGTGGGACCATACTGAGAACATAGGGAAAATAGGAGGCAGTATGAGTAGACTGGGAAGGAAACAGGAGAGGAGGCAATATAAAACTATGGAGGTGGGAGGTGATGAATATATATTGTGGAGGAGTTAGGAAGAGAAGACAGTGGAGTTGGATAAGGGAGGGGTGATAAAAAAGGCAGTGTGACCATATTGTGAAGAGGGAGATAAAATATAGCACATAGCTGGACTGTGGAGGGGTGAAAAGACAACAGAAATTTTTGGAAGTGGAAGGAGAGTGGGCACTCATAGGTAGATTCACGTAGATTGGCCTAACTTTAGGGCGGCCTAGCCTAGCCTTTTTAGGCTACACCGCCGTAAATTAGTTAGGCTAGTAGTGATTCACAAACCACTTACCTGCAAATCTACGGCGGTGTAGCATAAAACGAACAGGCGTAAGGGCGCCTAATTCAAATGACTTGGAGGGGGGCGTGTTGTATGGAAATGAGGCTTGACCTCACGTTTTTTGAAGTTTTTTGACACTGCGCATGTGCCGGGCAACTACATTTCCCAGTGCGCATTGCGGCTAAGTAGGCCATACGGGCCTATTGATTTAGACGTGTACGTAAACGACGTAAATCACGATTCGCGGACGACTTGCGCAAACGACGGGAACGGTGGCCATACTTAACATTGTTATTCCACCTCATAGGTGGAATAACTTTAGGCGACCTATCCCTTACGAAAACGACGTAATGTGACCGTGTAGGCCTGGCGTACGTTCGTGAATTGGCGTATCCCCTCATTTACATAATCTGGAATGGAAGTGCCATCTAGCGGACAACAGAAACATTGCAAGCTAAGATAGAACGGCGCAAGCCGGCCTATCTTAGCTTTGTTTAAGTGTATCTCTGTTTGAGAATACACCTAAACAAACGCCGGCATAAGTTCAGAGTTAGGTCGGCTTATCTACTGATAAGCCGGCCTAACTCTTTGTGAATCTACCTATAAGTCTGGATTGTAGAGGAGGTATACAAAAGAAGTAGTTTGGCAAAAAAATCATGGAGGGGTATTAAAGCAGTTGTAAACCTAAAATTGCAACTTTCTATTTCTACAGGCATTCTAATAGCCCCAATTCGTCTCTGTCTTTTTTTTTTCCTCTACCTGCTTCCTTCTCCTGATATCGCCGATATCCCGAATGGTGACGTCACTCCGCGCATGCGCCGTTCGTTCGTTAATCCGGCCAGCCGAGACCCTGCCGGTCACTAGCTCTGTTTATGTCGGGGCTGCGTCATTTCCTGCTGTTGACGTCAGCCCCGACATCGCGCAATGTTTTTCATTGTTATTTCCTCCCTCCCCAAGAGGCTCATGGTTGTTTACCTTCATACCTTGTGACTCATACGTCACAGGGTTTGAAGGAGGAAGAAGGCGCGCAAGACACAGCTTCTCTTCGTTTCCATAGTAACCGGAAACGAAGAAGAGGCTTGAATATTTGCCGTAGTGCGCACGCGCGGGATTACAGCAAGCGTCATCAAGTGTGGGCGGACGTTTTTACAGCAGCAGATGCGGAAGACCTAAAGAAGAATGGCGCTGTGATAGGACCAGGAAGCACAGGGACAAAGGTACCGATTACACCGCAAATATAATAATTGAATTGATTGTATAACGATCGTTGGATGCAGCGGGAAACTGTCTTTAGGAAAATGCTAATAATGAAATAAGTAGATGGGGGTTTACAACCGCTTTAAGAGACAGTAGCAGGACCACCCTCAGGCCCATCAGGTCAGCAGGGAGGTCCTTGCCTTGTAGGGTTCAGTGTGCCCCCTGGGTCTCCTGTATATGTCCCACCCACAATTTTTTTGTAAGTGCCTGTTGCTGCTGGGGGCTCCTTTAGGGCTCAGCAGCTTTTTTCTGGACCATTGGTGGTGGTAGGTGGGTTCAGGGGTGTGGCCACCTCCTCGCAAATGTGGCGTGTTCACTCTGGTTGATCCCCCTTGCAGAAGAAGTTGCAGATTGTGGAGAAGCAAGGATGACAGACCAGTGAGGCTTCCCCAAAAATAAATTACTTTCCTTTCTTCCTTGCAGTGGACACAACTTAATGTTACTGCTACGTGAATGGGAGCAGCACATACACCTATCATTATATACATGATTTTGCAATGTGTAATGCTGCTATATGCAGGACCACAGATGGTAACACACTATGGGGTCCCTGATTTTTAATGGCTGCCCTGGGCAACGGGAAAAGGTTTGTGAGGTGGATGAGAGAGAAATAAATAAGACCAGATTGTTTTTGGTGGAATAAAGAGGCAACATAACTGGATAGTGAATGGAGAAAAACAAATTGTGAAAAATTGTAAAGAAAGAAGGTGGTGAGATAGGATTGTGGAAAAGAGAAGATTAGAAGGCAGCAAGACTGTATTGTGTGGAGAAACAGCAGCATGAGTGGAATATAGACGAGGGGGAGAAAAAAAAGGGAATGAGACTGATGTGTAAAGGGAAGACAAAGAAGAGGTACTAGAACCATATTATGGAGGACGGAGAAAGACAGGCTATATTATGAATGATGAAGACTGAGAAAGGGTACAAGGCAGGTATGTGCAAGAGGGGGAGAATAGCAACAAGACAGAATTGCATAGGGAAAAGAAGAATCACAAATCCAAAAACAACACAAAAGAAAACAATGAAAGCCATTTTGTGTAATTTCAATCATTCATCAAGAACTTGAGGGGCGTAGTAGGTTTTATTTTACAACATGCTTGGAACCCTGACCATGAGAGTGCTGAAGCAATTGAGCTTTATGGATCTTTTGTACCCCATAGGTATGTGTTAATAAAATTAGTTTTATGTTATACAAATTTTTACATTAAAGTAAAGTAAAGCTTATTGTTACCACTGAAATGTATGTCTGTACGTGACGTTTTAGGATAATTAGTTTACTTTAAAGTGAAGCAAGCTCAGCAGTTTAGGCATAAATTCACAAAAAAAAAAAAAATTCTATATCTTATATGAAATACCAATCTGGACTCTCAAAGGCAGTAAGTTGTTCCTCAGTGATCTGTTGCTGGCAAACCTATCTGTGACTCATGTTCAACTTGTCACACTGTTTCTTTCATTAGTAAGACTTCTGCTAGCTCAGATAAAACTCATCATATCAGAGATGAGCTATCCTGCGCTGCAGAGAGAACAGTTATCTGAATTAAGCAACAAAGAAGCAGAAACACTAATGTGTGTCACTTTTAATTTACATAGAAAATATAACAGCAATGCCATGTCACTAAAAAAACATAATAATAAACATCACCATGTTATTAAATGTGATAGAACATTATGGAAAATTAGAAGAATTGGGGGTGTTTTCAAAAATCTAAAACTAAGAAACACACGCTTTTCCCTTTTAAATTCAAATTTGAAATAATATGATAAAAGGGGCTGCATACAGTAATACAGTACTACTAGGCCATTACACTGTCAGCGGCCACATCATTGCATATACTGTACAGGTTTAGAGCATCCCTACCTCTTTTTATGAGCAACACACTTCTTCTATTAACCCTCATTTGTAGCTAAGGGAGAAAAGAGTTACAGAAAAAATTAGACGATTGCTGGAAACAATAGGCACAGCGGCATAGCAGCACTTTGTGGTTGCATAAACAATTATCCAGGAGCCACATCAATTGGCATCTCATTTATGACTTTTATATAGGTACAAACTCTATAAATGTAATTACTGTGCTGCATTGTTAATGATTTCTCTTTATAAAGCTATAGGTCTTAGCAGTAGGATTGTCTTAATGATGGGAGTAATAGATACCTTAATTTTAGATCAAAGTAAAGTGAATAATTAATTGTTTGGATTTCAAGGTATAGTGAAAGAGAGCTGAGTGCTTGAGAAACAATTCTGGGCATCAGACCTATTAATCCTGTGTAGTGGATGTTATGTTTAAGCTGAGTTTGTGTAAGGCCTCGTACACACAATAGGTTAACCAGAGGACAACGGTCCATAGGACCGTTGTCATAGGTTAACTTATGAAGCTGACTGATGGTTCGTCGTGCCTACACACCATCAGTTAAAAAAACGATCGTGTCAGAACGCGGTGACGTAAAACACAAGGACGTGCTGAAAAAAACGAAGTTCAATGCTTCCAAGCATGCGTCAACTTGATTCTGAGCATGCGTGGATTTTAAACCGATGGTTGTGCCTACTAACGATCATTTTTTTCCCATCAGTTAGGAATCCATAGGTTAATTTTAAAGCAATTTGGCTTTTTTTTAACCTATGGTTAAATAACCTATGGAGCCTACAAACGATCGGTTTGGACAGATGAAAACGGTCCATCAGACCGTTGTCCTCTGGTTAACCTATCGTGTGTACGAGGCCTAAGTCACCTCAGTAGGGTTCCCTCTAGGTTCCCAGCCTGTTTGAAGTATGTTGAACACAAACTGGACAAATCTGGCTAAGTTTGCCTGCCTGAATCCCCATCTGCTGTTTGTAAACAATTTGGTCAGGGATCCTCAGTGATGTTATTCACCAAATATGGTCATGAACATATTTGGAAAATTACATAATCCAGCTCGATTGGTTTGTTTATACGTAGCAGCTGGAGATCTGACTATCATTTACCAACTTTAGTGCAGCTGGGCAACCTAATCATGGTAGCAGGTCAACATCATTGGATGACAGAACTTTATGGCGACGCGTCATTGTGATTGATAATGGATCTACATCACTGAACAATGTGATTTAATGCTGGATTTACATCATAAAACATTATTTATATTTGTGGATGGGATGTTTGAATGAGGCCTTTGTCCCCTTAACATGGCGACAATGTGCCTTGGAAGGGAAGGTGGCTTTAACCCTCCCAAAGTTGAAATGTATGTGGCCTTGTAAAGTTCAGAAAGAAAGCACATGTTTGTTGTCTTCCCTTTTCATGGCCACCATTGTAAACAATGTCTCATGATTTCCAAAATCATTCCTGTGGTCCAGCGCTATAGATCCACCAACAACCCACCACCTGATGATTTTTCTTAGTAGCCTGGCAGCTGTTTGTAAACAGAGTGGGGATCCTGGTTGATATCATTATAGACATCATAGTGGCGAAGCACTAGAGTCATCAGATTGAATCCCAACTATGGCACTACCTTCCTGGAGTTTGCATGTTCTCCCTGTGCCTTTCCTCCAGGAAATCTGATTTTCTCGCATACTTCAAAGATTATGGTAGGTAGGTTATTGACTCCTGTCTAAATTGGCACTATATAAGTAACTGTAATAAAAAGAAAAAAAATCACTGGCAAAATATGTTTGTTTACAAACAGCAGACTGGAATCTGACTGCCATTTAGTGGTGGTAGTGCCGCAGGGTAACATCTTGGGCTGGTGGGTTTTCGTGACAGTGAGGAAAAATCTCCAGTAGGTGGGTCGCCAGTGGACCTATAGCGCTGCACCATGTGAATGATTATGGACATCATGAGACATTGATTACCTTTTTTCATTGACTTTTTAATAAATTATTTTTACATGGCATGTGTGTGTTTATTTACAGTTTCCTTTTTTGCGAATAAGTAGTCAGGAATACTAATATACCCTAAACACAAAACCTGGGAGGCAGAATATCTGGGGGCCCTCTTGTTGTAAAGAGGTCTTCTAGATTTCTATAGGTCCCCTCAACAAACCTCCACATGCTCTTGGAGCCAGATGTGGAAAAGTGTCCCTTATCACCGAACACTGAGACAATGTGCATTGGCATTCTGTGCTGCAATGTTTGTGTGACTTTTAAAGTATTACACTGTACTGTACTGTTCTACGACTTCACATACATTTTTAGGGTATCCAAAATAAGTCTGCTATTATTTGAATTTTTTTGTATTAATACATGTCACCCATGGCAGTGCCCAACTTCAAGCCTTGGGGGAATAAAAAAAAGTGTGAATAAAGCAAGATACACCATCCATAGACTTCAGTAGGGTTCAGTGCAATGTTCGAGGTTTGTGGACTTCCCACTTGACTGACTTATCCGTTTTCGAACTGAACTTTGGCTGGCTCATAAGCCCTAGTCCTCTCATAGTGATCACTACCTTGTTGTTCTTGATAGGGCCTCACTTTGGGTAACTGGTAGGGCCAACATTGACACATAAGTCTACACATAGGCCCCGTACACACGACCAGTTTCCTCGGCAGAATTCAGCTTCCGACCGAGTTTCTGGCTGAATTCTGCCGAGAAACCCGGCCGTGTGTACACTTTCGGCCGAGGAAGCCAACGAGGACCTCGGCGAGGAAATAGAGAACATGTTCTCTATTTCCTTGTTGTTCTATGGGAGCTCTCGGCCCGCCGAGGTCCTCGGCGGCTTCAGGGCTGAACTGGCCGAGGAACTCGATGTGTTTGGCACGTCGAGTTCCTCGGCCGTGTGTACGGGGCCATAGAGTTTACAAGAGACTAAGGCTGGTCCTGGTTTTTGGCATTTACATTTAAATCTAACAACCAAGAGCTTTGAAAGTAAAAAACAAAACAAAAAAAACAGCAATAAAGAATTAATAAAGAAAACATATTTTGTGCTTAGTGCAACAATATGTGTACAGAGCTGCACAGATCTAAATACATACACATATAATAGGTGCGCATCAACCCAAAGAAACAGGTTATGTGAAAAGACATTCAGATTTCTGTGATGTGATACTTACTCTTCAAGTTCATGAAACAACAAAAAGTTAAAAAAAATTAAATTCAAGAGGCACTGAAACTGAAAATCAACCATCCACCAATCCACTGTAGGTATCTTGAAAAGCCCACCAAACACTTTGCATACTCCCCCACAG
The DNA here is from genome assembly GCF_905171775.1 of Rana temporaria. Classification (NCBI taxonomy): domain Eukaryota; kingdom Metazoa; phylum Chordata; class Amphibia; order Anura; family Ranidae; genus Rana; species Rana temporaria. Next base: position 200,264,351 of record NC_053490.1, read on the forward strand.
ACATCAATGACCTCTTATCAAATTAAATGGATCAAACATGCATGTTCATCAATGACTATCCAGGCATTCATCCATGGTGAAAATACTCCCCCAGCCTCAGGTTCCAAGATTGGACCAGACAGCATCCATACTCATAGAGGGGAATAGAGCTCACACATAGTGTAGAACTGCAAAATATTTTTTTTTCATATAATAAGACATACTTACAGAGGTAAAAGCAGATACAGCATGTAACAACAAATAGTAACGCCTTGGAGGCTTCCACCTGGTGGGTGTAGTAACGTCACAGGTTAAGCCCAATGTGTTTAGCTGTTAAACAGTATCATTAGGGGAACAAGAGCGCAACAAATGACTAGTAATCTAGTACAGTTTATTTCAACTCTGCTGCCGCAATTGTTAGGCTGATTCCATTAGTATAACTAGACCTACCCCAAAATGGCGCTGATCAGAGACCAAACATTAGAGAACAAGTGTGAACAAAAAACAATTTTTCATAAAAAGAGGAGGTGTGATTACTGTGTGTCGAAAACTCCTCAGCACCAATCCAGTTTCGTTTTACAATCCATCACTGCCCTCTATTGGCTCTCTGGCTCTGTACATCAGAAAACCAGGAAACCACAGCAAAAACGAAACTAAACTGCAGGCACATTATATGATTGGTTTTTATCTATTTCTAATCATTTTTAAAAGGAATTAGTTAACTATTATGTCTCTATACCCTGTAAACAGTCATTTCAGCTAAAACAAATTCCTTTAGTGACCCTTTAAGTATATACTGTATGCCATTCAGTGCTCAAAAAAACATTTTAATTTTATTTCATATTTTTAAATGTCATATTGGTTTTCATAGAGGGAACAAAGTGTTTGGTCGACTTTTCAAGATACCTACACTGGATCAGCGAATAGTTGATTGCTTCAAAGATTTATTTTTTTAACTCTTTGATGTTTCATGAACTGTGCTAAAGAGCAATAAATAATTACCTTGTAAAGCCGTACACTCCAATGGGCCAGGATGATTGCTAGTCAGGGAGTTTCAACACCATAGTAATGTGAACATGGGGCCAAAATGTGTTTAATCTCTCTGTATTTCATACATTTTAACTCTTATTTGGGCTTCAAGGACAAGGGTCTCGTAATATTAATGTAGCTGTGTGTACATTCTTACAATACAAGTCAATCCCTACGCTGCTCAAACCTTATCATTGGTCCAGCTGGGACAAATGTAACTGTCACTGTCAAGGGTCAGGCTCTGAGACCAGTAGAGAGTAAGAGAAGTATATAAGCAGGTCACCATGGCAGAAGATACAGGGTCACCTGAGGTGTGGAGTACTAACTGGTATTCACCAGAGTTCCTGATGGTAGATATGGGTTTTGTTGTGTGTTAGTATCAGGTGGTGGTCCTCAGGATTACTCCACCAGGAGGTGAGCAAGCCAGAGTCCAGTAGCAGATATAGCAGGTAGGGATCAAGCAGAAGTGTAGTTGGAAAACAAGCCAAATGTCGATAACACGTGGTTGAAGGATGGGATCAAGTGTAGTCGAGGAGCAAGCTAAAGGTTTCTAATGAGTGGTAGTGAAGATATGTACAGCAGCAGGAGTGCCAGGAGTGGAGAGGGCACAATAGTCTGGCAGGAAGTGCAAAGGCATGGCTTAAAGGGGTTGTAAAGGTTTTTTATTTTCCAAATAGGTTCCTTTAAGCTAGTGCATTGTTGGTTCACTTTTCCTTTGATTTCCCTTCTAAATGTTTTATTTCTTCGTCTGAATTTCTCACTTCCTGTTCCTCCTCAGTAAGCTTGCCCCCATCATCTGAGCCGTTCTGGCTGGGGATTAGTCAGCATGCAGACCCCCTCCCTTGGAACTACATCCCTGTGGGGAGACAATGTGAACATTCAAAGCGTCTTTTTGCATGAGCATTCAGTTGAGATTTGTGTTCTCAATCAAACAGCATGCCTAAAAATTATTTTTCTAAATGTGTTTCTTACCTGTCTAGGAGTAAATGTTTGGTGCAGGCCCCAGAAAGACATCAAGATAGTCTGAACACTTGTAGTTTGTACTTGTAGTGTAAAGTGGATTTAGAGAAGGGATCACCGCTCCAGGTGGGTCACTATGTGGAGATGGACTGACTCAGGATACCGTGGGTTCTGGCGATGCACTGACCATGCATAAGATACGAAGAAAGAGGATGGATAGCCGCACTCCAATGACCAAACGGTTGTCTTTTATTCAAAAAAAACACAGCAAGTACATCACTTCACAGGGTGCAACAAAGGAAAAGGTAGAAAGGCCGACGCGTTTCGCACTAAGCTAGTGCTTAATCATGGCTTACCTTTCGTAAATAACCCCCAACTGAGTTATTCAACAAAATGGTGGTTGTCTGCACACAGACACCGACTTCATGTTACATAAATGTAATGAGATGGGTAAAAGATGGCTTCAGCTCCTGTTCTCCACCTGTAGAGAAATCCTCAGAGGGACCACCTCTATGATTAAGCCCCTGAAAAGGGTGAAACATGGCTGAGGAGTTCTCTACAGGTGGAGAACAGGAGCTGAAGCTATCTTTTACCCATCTTGTTACAATTATGTAATAGGGAGTCAGCCACCATTTTGTTGAAGTCTATTGGAGCCAAAGAAGTCGATTCTGTCTGTCTTGCACCAGTCTTTTCATACTGTATGCTGATCCGACTGACAGGCATGCATTCAAATTACCATTTTTTTGTGTATTAGAAAAATGTAAGAAAATTATTGTTTATTAATTGCAGAAACCATAGTTTTCCATAGTTTTCCTCTGTTACTACACCTTATATTGTGCAACTGTTGGGTATTACATTTTTTTTTTCTTCAAAAAGCTTCATATGTTTAAAAAAATCAACATGAAAAATATATGTATTTTTTCTGACAGGAGATTTTCTCTATTAAACCGGTAATTCAGAGCATATAGCTTTAAGAACTAAAGACTTATTTATTTATTAATGTGCTTATTTCGATTACAATACTACATTTACATTTCAACATTAGATATTCTTTTTGTTCATGCATGTTCAATAAATGTTGAATGTCTAGAGCTGTGTTTCAGTTTAGAAAATGTATCTAATATAATTAAGAAGCATAACTATCCTTGTTTTGTTATAAAGTCTTTTGTTCCATCATTAGAATACAATTTATCATTTAAGTGTTGAACCCTTATTGCATTTTAGGGAAATATCTCACTTCAATTTGGAAAGGATTATGCTGTTGGAATGTATGGCTAATTAAAATTATAATAGACACTTAGCTTTTGAATAGGGGAACAGAAAGAAAAAAATATTCTTGCCACAGCCTACAGATTTTTAACATAACTTTAAATATGTATTAGTATTGAGTTCTACTTAACGAGAAATGAAAAGTAATTCTTCCTAGATGCAAATGTTTTTGCTTCTGCTTAATACATACAAAAAACAAGTTGGATTTAATTAAAACCCAACCTGGAAGACTGGCATTTAATACTGACTCAGTTAGTAACAGGTGAGCACCCAAACCATGATTTATGTCATGTAAATACTAGTGCTACCAGACAGATAATTCTGCAGTATTAAAGTACAAGAACCCGGAAATACAAATGTAAATTGTTGCAGGCTACCTTTTTTTTTACTTGTTGAAGTAATATTAAAGGCATTTAAAAAATAAAATAACAATCATGTTATTCTTAACTGCTCTGTGTAACGGTTTTCCATAGAGCAGCCTCAATCCTCCTGACGCCCCTGGCCCCCAGAGAAAGCAGCTTGCATTGGGGGGATCAAAGCAGGGTCGCTTCCGAGCCACTGCTCGGTCTCCTTTCTCTCTCCTCATTGGCTCATTGGCAGTGATGGACAGCAGCGGGGGTCAATGGCTCCCTCTGCTGTCTCAGTCAATGAGAGTCCCCAGAGAGCCAAGGCTCTCATGCACATCGTTGGATAGCGATGGGGCTCAGGTATGTATTAGGGGGGCTGCTGGGTTGCTGCACAGAGGTTTTTTATAGTGTTGAGCAGAATACGCCATATTCGATTTCGCGATATATCTCGAATATATAGTCGAATATTCGAGATATATTCGCTAAATTCGAATATTAGTGATATTTTATCGAAATGAAATGATTGCGAATTTTCGCTATTGCGAATGCGAAAATAATTGCGAATTTTCGATAACTGCGGTAGGAGCACTCTGATTGGCTCAGAATATTCTTGATATTTTTTCGAAATTTCGCAAAATGCGAATGCGATATTTACTGCGCAATTTCGACAAATGCTGTAGGAGCACTCTGATTGGCTCAGAATATTCGTGATATTTTACAATACAAAATAATTGCGAATATTCGGCAAATGCGGAAGGAGCACTCTGATTGGCTCAGAATATTCTTGATATTTTACAATACAAAATAATTGCGAATATTCGGCAAATGCGGAAGGAGCACTCTGATTGGCTCAGAATATTCTTGATATTTTACAATACAAAATAATTGTGAATATTCGGCAAATGCAGAAGGAGCACTCTGATTGGCTCAGAATATTCTTGATATTTTACAATAGAAAATAAAAAGTGTTTTGCATTGGTGGTGATTCTTTACTCTATCCATCTGTCACAGCCGTTTGTCAATCAAACACCTTGAAGATTGAACACGTTCATGCTGCATGCTTTGGACTTTTTTTCACTTCACATATCAAAGACATTTTTATGAAAGATTCTTTTTCTATTATCGGGACTATATTTCTTTATATATTTGTTTCACTGTGTATTTCACAAGTTATTTGCGCTTGCTTATTTTATAATTTGCCCACATGTCTTGTCACTAGACATATTTTTTATTCTTGTAGAGCGACTCCATTTTCTGTCTTGTATTAATTTATGTTGTATAACATTTTTGAGTTGCTGCTGTATTCTCCCCTTTTTTTAAGGTATGCGCAATTTTTTCCTTCTTACAAAAAAAAATAATATCAAACATACAAATATTCATAACAGAAACATACACAAAGCCCCCCCCCCCCCTTTTGCATCAGAGACAATCAGAGTTCTCCTACCACAGTTATCGAAAATTCGCAATCATTTTCGCATTCGCATTAGCGAAAATTCGCATTTTTTTTTTTTCAATTCGGCAACATAAAAGGATCGCCTCAGCTTAGCTACTCGGCCCAGGGTCTCTAATCATACCAGCAATGCTTTTAGACGTCGATAGGATGTGATCTGTTTTAAAAATCAAATTGAAAAAATGCGAATATTCGGAATTGCGAATATTCACCGCGAAATTCGAAATATATCGCGAATACTCGAATATGCCATATTCGAGCCGAATATTCGCAATACGAATATTCGTGAGCAACACTAGTTTTTTACCTTCATGCATAGAATGCATGAAAGTGAAAAACCTTGAGCCTTTAGAACCACTTTAATCTTGCTAGTAACACTCTTCCTGTCCTAGGGAAACAACTCACTGTCACATAATTTCCCAGCACACTTACCTGCTAGCTTAAAAAAAAATTACTTTATCTAACAATTCACATTAAAAACAGGTTTCAGTTGCACACATTTGCATATATATATATATATATATATATATATATATATATATAGCGGATGGTTGCTGCCAGTTACTAACATCCACCATATCACCCTGCTGCCAGACTTCCATATATCACTCTCAGAGACAATGAGCAGTCATTTTGCTTTGTTTTGTTTTTGTTTATTTGAGGGGCATAACTTGGTTGGGGAAAGGAGATATGGGATGCCCATAGAACAGATACTTTGCCATCATGGTTAAAGAATTGGTTAAATGAATTGAGAGCTTTTGAAGAACTGATGGCCTCTAATGCCCCGTACACACCATCACTTTATGTGATGAAAAAAAATGACGTTTTTAAAAACTTCACTTTAATTGACTGTGTGTGGGGGAAAACGTCGTTTTATGTCTTGTAAAAAACGACCAAAAAAAATTGAAGCATGCTTCAATTTTATGTGTCGTTTTTCAAAAGTGCACTTTTTACTTCACAGAAATTGACCGTGTGTAGCAAAAAACGTCGTTTTCTAAGACGTTTTTTCATCCACGCATGCCCAGAAGCTACTTATGAAGCGAGCTTCAATGGTAAAACGTGGTGGAACGTAACCTCACTTTGCAAGATCATTGTGAAAAAACGATGGTGTGTAGGCAACTTCGTCTTTGAAAATTGAAGTTTCAAAAACGTCATTTTTTACTTCACAGAAAGTGTCGTTTTTTTTCATCACATAAAGTGATGGTGTGTATGCGGCATAACATTTAGGCCTTGTACACACGGTCGGTCCAAACCGATGAAAACGGCCTTAAGTCCAGTTTCATCGGTCAAAACCGACCATGTGTACGGCCCATCGGTCTGTTGTCCGTCGGTCCAAAATTTTAAAACATGCTTTAAAATCGAACCGATGGACCGCTGCCCGATCGGTCCAAACCGATGGTTAGTACAGAAAGCATCGGTTCAAAACCCTCAGAATCAAGTCGACACATGCTTGGAAGCATTGAACTTTGTTTTATTTAGCACGTCGTGTGTTTGACTTCACCGCGTTCTGACCCGATCGGTTTTTGGAACAATGGTGTGTACGCACATCAGACCATCAGGCCACTTCAGCGGTGAACCGATGGAAATGGCCCGTCGGACCATTCTCATCGGTTTGGAACGACCGTGTGTACGCGGCCTTACTGTCCCTTCCCCTGCATAAACCATGCAGACTGTTACTCCTTTGCATCAACTCCTGCAGACTGTTACTCCTGGGACTTCTCCTACAGGTTTAGCACAATATCCTGTTTGGGAGGGCAACTTCTCATACACCCCCCCCCACACCTCTTTTAAAAAGTTGTCCTTTTTTTTATGTAGCATTAGTCAGGTGCGCCAACACAGCATTTTCTTTGTACATTGACATGCATTTCTGACATGTGTTGATGCAAGTTTCCGATTAATTTTTTAATGTAGGATTTGGAGAGTTACCAGAACCTGACCAAGACTTGTTAATACCTATTTTCAACACATCAAAACACACGAGCCTTCTAATGCAATACAACAAAGGAAAACTGTCTGAATAATCCCAAAGCCCTAAAATAAAGGTAGCTGAGTTTATATTCAAATCATCACATTTTCCGTGAAAGTCTTGTAAGTTTGGCTTACACTTTTACACCTTTTTGAGCTTATTTAATAATTATGAAGGCTGTCCATTATGTTCTTTAAGGGAACAACAACCAAATCCAGAAGGGAACAGATGTGACTTGGCACAATTTTATCAGGAATGCCATCTACATACGACTGGTTTTGCCATCAGAAAAACTGCGATAAAAGCTTTCCGCCGGGAATCCCGACCGTGGGTATGCTCCATCTGACTTTTTCCCACAGAAAAACTGCCGGCAATAAGAGAGCAGGATCCTAGTGGGAAAACTGTCCGTCTTTATGCTTTTCCAATGGAAAAAAACACGCATGCTCGGAAACAATTCGACGCATGCCCAGAAGCATAGAACTTTATTTTGTTGGCTCGTCTTAGATTTTTACATCATCGCATTCTTGGCAGTCAAAAGTTCACCAGACTTTTGTGTGTAGGCAAGACAGGCTTGAGAGGAATTCCGTCAGAAAAAACATTGTTTTTTTCCAAAGGGAAAAATGCTCGTGTGTATGTGGCAGAAGGTTCAAGATTTTATTATACGTTTATAGGCCTGTATACTATATATGGATTTACTGATCTTTTTGACACTTAGGGCCAGATTCAGATACAATTACGTTGCTCCACGGCAGCGTAACGTATCTGATTTACGTTACACCGCCGCAGGTTTACAGCGTAAGTGCCTGATTCTCTAAACTTGCGGTGGTGTAACGTAAATGCGCTCGGCACAAGCCCGCCCAATTCATATGGGGCGGGCACCATTTAAATTAGGCGCGTTCCCGCGCCGAACGTACTGCGCATTTTCCGTCGGGTAAATTACCCGACGTGCATTGCGCTAAATGACGTTGCACGGATGTCATTTGTTTAGACGTTAACGTAAATGGCGTCCAGCGCCAGTCATGGACGACTTACGCAAACGACGTGGTTTTTTAAATTTCGACGCGGGAACGACGACCATACTCAACATGGCTTAGAACAACTAGGGCTCAGCCCTAATTTTACGCGGGGTAACTCGACGGAAATTACGTAAAGTTAGATCGACGGGCAGCGCGGACGTTCGGGAATCGCCGTAACTAGTCATTTGCATATTCTACGCCGACCGCAATGGCCTTGCCACCTAGCGGCCGGCCTAGAATTGCATCCTTAAGATCCGACAGTGTAAGTCAATTTCACCTGTCGGATCTTAGGGCTAGCTATGCGTAACTGATTCTATGAATCAGTCACATAGTTAGGACGGCCGTAACACAAAGATCCGACGGCGTATCAGGAGATACGCCGTCGTATTTCTTCTGTGAATCTGGCCCTAAGTTCTTTATATTCAGTCTGAAATAAGTTTGTGACAGGTTCACTTGAGCTGAACTGCAGCAATGATGTATTTTGTATACTTACATCGGGCCAACTTGGAAAAATGTAGGTTGGAATCTGTGGAAGGTGTGAATCATTGTAGTAGCCCAAGCAACTGCAATGATGGCTGCAATCTTCCAGGTTCCGTGCTGAGAACTATGAGAACTTTGTACAGAGCTCTGGTCTGTCCTCCAACTTCAGCTAATCCTGAAGTGGTGTCCATGCTGGGGGTGTTAAGTACATGTTTTTTCTATTTTAATTTTGTGAATGGCCAATTTGCATTTAAAATTAAAGCCTTTAACTCCACTGCGCTTAGTGTGCACTGTTCTTATTTGTTGTTTTTTTGTCTGCTATCAGTGTAGCTCTGTGATTTACAGCATCCACAGAGGCCAATCAGGCATCACGTATGCATATTTACATTGTGCTAACTAAGTTGACCCAGTGTAATTATGCAAAATATATCATCCCTTGAGTTCAGCTTTAAGGGATAATTATTTTAAATTATTTACTTTTGTGAAATCAGAGTTTGTATGCTTTCAGTATGGTACTGAGCACATCAATTTACTAACCTTGGTGGAGTCAGTACATACATATGCTGTCCTTTTTGCTTCTGAAATAACTGTTCAAGGTTCTGATTAAAGCATCTCCACCATTGCTATTCCATTTTAAAACAAGTAAAGAATTCAGATGTTGTGGTCTTTGTTACCCTATTCTTTTTGTGCCTTAACCACTTAAAGTGGAGGTTCACCCAAAATATAAATTTTTAACATTAGATTTAGGCTAATTAAGGGGAGCAGAAACGGGTATTTTTTTTTAAATCAATGCCGTACTTACCGTTGTAGAGATAGATGTTCTCCCGCCACTTCCGGGTATGGGCTGCGGGACTGGGCATTCCTATTTGATTGACAGCCTTGCGACCGTCGCATACAGCGCGTCACGAGTTTCCGAAAGTAGCCGAACGTCGGTGTGCAGGCGCCGTATAGAGCCGCACCGACTTTTGGCTTCTTTCGGCAACTGGTGACGCGCTGTATGCGACTGTCGGAAGGCTGTCAATCAAATAGGAATGCCCAGTCCTGAAGATCATACGCGGAAGCGGCGGGAGAACATCTATCTCTAAAACGGTAAGTACGGCATTGATTTAAAAAAAAATACCCGTTTCTGCTCCCCTTAATTAGCCTAAATCTAATGTTAAATTATTTTTTTCGGGTAAACTCCCGCTTTAAGGACCAGAAGGATTTACCCTCTAAATGACCAGGCCATTTTTTTCGATTCGGCACTGCGTTGCTTTAACTGACAATTGCACAGTCATGTGACGTTGTACCCAAACAAAATGTATGTCCTTTTTTTCCCACAAATAGAGCTTTCTTTTGGTAGTATTTGATCAGTTCTGCGGTTTTTAGTTTTTGCACTTTAAACAAAAAAAGAGCGTAAATTTTGAAAGAAAAGCAATATTTTTTACTCTTTGCTATAATAAATATCCCCCCCCCCAAAAAAAAACATATTTTTGGTAAAAAAAAAAATTGCAATAAGCGTATATTGATTGGTTTCCACAAAAGTTATAGCGTCTACAAAATAGGGGATACATTTATGGCATTTTTATTATTATTATTTTACTAGTAATGGCGGTGATCAGCGATTTTTAGTGGGACTGCGACTTTGCGGCAGACAGATCAGACACTTTAAAACTCTTTTTTAGGACCAGTGACATTTATACAGCTATAAAAATGCACTGATTACTGTATAAACGACACTAACAGAAAAGGGGTTAACACTAGTGGTGATCAAGGGGTTAAAAGTGTTCCCTGCAGGTGTTTTCTATCTGTATGGGGGACTGTGTGACTGGGGAAACACACAGACACATCTATCTGCTTAGCAGAAAGACAAGACCTGTGTGATCTCCCCTGTCAGAACGAAGATCTGCCTTGTTTACACAGGCAGAGCCCCATTCTGTCACTGCGGGGAACGATCGCGGGTGGCCAGCGGACATCGAGTCCGCCCGACCGGCTGATTGTCTCCCCCGCTGGCCAATTGGAGTGTGCACGCCCACAAAAGCGAGTTCTCGAGCCGACATACAGTTACAGCGATTCGCATGATCGTGCCACCTGCCGCAGTATAATGATGGCGGCAGGTTGGCAAGTGGTTAATGTGTAGTCAGTAGCACTTATAGTTAGTAGATAGCAAAGTTAAAGCCACTGAATTAACACATAATATGCAACCATACAAATTGAACTCTAAGGCCGAGTACTCACGACCAAACATGTTCGCTCGAAATGTCCGACGGGCTGTTTCCGGCGTACAAGGCTGTTTTTTCATTTGGCCCGCTGGCTTGTACACACCAGCGGACGATATTTCCCTGCGGACCTGAACGCGTGCACGTAATCCACGTTTGACGTCACTATAAAGGGAAAGGCCAAAGTCAATGGCGACGCCCTCTGTTCCGCTTTTGCTAGTTACGGCTTTGCTCGTGTTAGTGAAGGTTTGGTTAGAGCTGATTCGCGCTTCTCGGTCTCCAGGCTTTAGCAGGTAGTATTTTCTCGTTCAGTGCGTGTGCTTGTGGGTACGTAGTTGGCATTCGGGTACAGGCGTGCAGTTCGTTCTGCTTTGCAGATTCGTACTGTGCGTTCGTATCTGTGTGTCGTGCGTTCTTTGCAGGTCCCGCTGGATTTGATTGTGCTTTCTGTTGGAGTGTGTTCTTGACTGACCAGCCGGCCGGTTTGAAGCCATGATGGAGCAGCAGCGTCAATTTTCGCGAGTTGGTGCTGTTTATGGGATGGCTGCTGGATATGTTCATTATTCCAGTACTTTGGCCAGAAACAGGGGGCGGAGGCGTTTCTGGACCAAGAATTGGTTGCGCCAGCGTGACCAGTTCTCTCATATGCCTCTGCTTAGGGAAATCCAGGAGAATAATCCTAATGACTATAGGAATTTTCTCCGCATGACGGACCCCGTATTCAACAGTCTGCTGGAACTTCTGTCCCCCTATATCACGAGGCAGGACACTGTGATGCGCCAAGCCATCACGGCCGAGCAGAGGCTTATTGCCACGTTGCGGTACCTGGCGACTGGGAGGAGCCTGCAGGACCTCAAGTTCTCGACAGGCATCTCTCCGCAGGCGCTTGGGGTCATCATACCGGACACGTGTGCTGCCATCATTAAAGTTATGCACGAGGAGTATATGAAGGTAAGTTTCCTCATTTTAACCTCACAATGTGTCTTTAATAATGTGGCAAACTAACTTTTTATTTTATTTCCCAGATATGCTGTGTGTTTAACTAACGTTCCCTTTTCTCCCTATGCATGTTGATATCAGCTTTTACATGTTCTTTTTATTTTGGCCTACCTGCATATTTTGATCTTACCCAATATTAACCTGTCCAGCATGCTATCTTCGGGCCAACCCCCACCATGCCACTTTTTTTTTGGTTTTTTGTTTTCTAAAAACAGTTTAAACACCCCCCACCCCCCCTTCAAAGTGTTTTTGTCCCCATCAGAGGGCTGTGGAGTCTCTTATTAATTAAGTGGGCCTATCTATTTGTGCCCCGAAATTCTCCCTTCATAATTTGCAAATGCTATTTTAAAAATGTAAAGTTGCACAAGGATGCTTTTATGATTATGTTTGCAATGTTTATGTGCCAAAGTACTAAATCTCTTTTTTTGTTTGTCCCCACAGCTACCCTCCACACCACAGGAATGGCAGTCTGTGGCTTCCCAATTTGCCGAGCGGTGGGATTTTCCTAACTGCGGTGGAGCAATAGATGGGAAACACGTCCGCATTGTGCCCCCACCCCACTCGGGGTCCTTCTATTATAACTACAAGGGTTATCATAGTATTGTGTTGATGGCGGTGGTGTCGGCACAGTATGAGTTTCTATATGTGGACGTGGGGAAGAACGGCCGGATGTCAGATGGGGGAGTGTTCGCACGGACTGATTTCTATGATCGTCTCCAAACTGGTGGTCTGGCATTGCCACCAGATGAAGATAATGTGGAAGGACTTCCGTTTGTGTTCCTAGCGGACGAGGCTTTCGGCCTTGGACCTCACCTAATGCGGCCTTTTCCCCAGAGGACCCTCACCTCAGAGAGGAGTGTGTTCAATTTTCGGTTGTCCAGGGCTCGGAGGGTAGTCGAGAATGCCTTTGGGATCCTCAGCAACCGGTTCCGCCTGTTCCTGACATCGATACATTTGGCGGAATATAAATTGAACACCATTATATTTGCCTGCTGCATTTTGCACAATTTTCTACGCAGGCACTCCCAGACGTACCTAGCCTCCATGGGCTCTGAGGCAGGACTACCCTCAGAGAACATTCCTGGCCTGGACACTGGTCGCGCTGGCTTGGCCCCCCAATCTGCTCGTGAGGTACGCGACAAATATGTTGAGTACTTCATGGGTCGGGGGGCCATTGCTATGCCAGATCATATTTCTTTCTAATTCGGCCCCCAAAGAAAGGAATATTCTCACAACTAATAAATAATTAGACCATTGGACTTTATACAGTTGTTTGTCATTACTGCTTTTTCTCTATTTTTCTGTCTTCCAGGTTCTCTGCAAAAATAGTGCACTTCTAGTGCCAGATTTACTTACTCAGATGTATTAACTAACCACATTTGCACATTATTCACTCATCTACTAACTGGGTATTCAGTCTAGAAATAAGAAGCCACTAATTTTTCTGCTTTTGATGTCACAATTAAATTTTTTTATTTTAGTCATTTTTTAACAAGAAATGTGTATTTTTTGGCAGAAAACATTTCCTGCAAATTTTTGGAACAAAATATTGGCTTTGAATTATTTATTTTTTTGTCTTTATTTACAGTGATTAGCAATAATACTGATCGAAACACAATGTAAGAATAATTTCACTGAAACTATACGCAAGAATTTTTGGGCTTGTCTCCTATATATCTATCTCTAGAGATAGATATAGATATATATATATATATATATATATATATATATATATATATATATATACACACTTCTAAACATAATTTTTTTAGACTTTGGTTCAAAATTAAAGTTCTTATTTAGTTTGGTTTTCAATAACCCAGACTAATTTATGTAGAAATTTTTTTGGTTATTTTTTATTTTATTTTATTTTTTTTGGTATTTGTTTCGAAGACATTTATTTACATTTAGAAATGTTTGGGTATTGTTTTTCTACAAAACATTTTTTGGCTTTGTATTTGTTTGTGTATAATTTTTTCAACAAGATTTTAACACAACAAAAATTCTTTTTTTTTTTAAAAAAAAATTCGTTAACTTCTTTCTTTAGGTGAGATTTCTTGTTCGTTTTGTGATCTGAAATTTCTAAATGCACACATTCAGTGAAAACTCGCCAAATGTCATTGGTTAAACAGACAAATGGCCACATGTGCTATCTGACATCATGGGTGATCAATGTCTGTGTTTTGTGGGAGCAAACCCTTCCTCTCAACTACTTGAGGATCGAGGAGGGGTTTGTACCCACAAAGCACAGACAATAGATAGTCTGTGATGGCAGATAGCACATATTGGCACACTGTGTGTGCATTTAGAAATTTTGGCGTATTATAAAGTACAAAAATTAAAAAGGGTTTTGTGGGCGGGGGATGGGCGGGGGATGGGCTTCTGTGGTTCAGTCTTTGACACGGCCCATCATGTCAATGATATTTTTGTAATTTTGTTCGATGACTAGCATCCTTTGTCGCATGTTGTCCATTTCCGTGCTACACTCTGAAATGACATTTCGCACATTCTGCTCCATGACTAGCATCCTTTCCCGCATAATGTCCATTTCCGTGCTGCACTCCATTACCTGCTGTACAATTATAGAAGCACTTGCACGTGAAAAATGTGCTACACCATCTTCATCCCCTAAAAAGAAACAAATTGGCATTCAAATTATGTAAATAGTTTCCAGCCTATCTGCATATGTTTGGCCCTATTAATATAGGGGTGACACTGACCTGATGGCCTGATAATTTCCACATCCCCAATTTCTTCATCTTCTATCACTCCTCCTTCTTCCACCACCTCCCCATCATCTTCTATCACTCCTCCTTCTTCCACCACCTCCCCATCATCTTCGACTCCTCCTTCATCCATCAATCCACCTTCTTTCAATTCGCCAAATTGTTCTTCCGCCACTTGCCCTTCATCTGCTATAAATTCTAAGTCCAAAATTACTTCTTCCTTCTCTCTTCCTTCCTCCTTTCTTCCTTCCTCTTCTCCTTCCACATCCTCTTCTCCTTCCACATCCTCTTCTCCTTCCACATCCTCTTCTCCTTCCACATCCTCTTCTCCTTCCACATCCTCCTCTCTTCCTTCCCCAGCCTCCTCCTGCTCAACATGTGGAGGTGTTTGATTTTGTGGGTGTCTGGCCCTCTCTGCCTCCTCCAATTGCTGGCATCTTCTTTCCCCTATAAGAAATAATAAAAAACAAAAGGTTTACTCATCAGCACACAGATATTGGATATTATAAATCGCACACATTGCATAGACGATACATTTATGATGATTTTTGGTTGTTTATTCTTTCAGCAATCCTCCATTTTTGGCGTAGTTCTAGGCCAAGCTCTGATCCTGCCCCTTTTTTGCAAAGAAGTGACACACATGGATGTCCCCCCAAAACATTAATTCTCGTCGACCCTCCAAATAAATATACTTTGATTATTGAGACACAGGTGCTTTGCATTTCCAGATGTTAAAACATCAGCTTTATTTGCATTTTGGAGAATGAATCTTGTTTGCCTGTCACATGCACTCAATTTAATTTCTGTGATTTTGCTATTCAACAATGTTGGAAAAACAAGTTTGGGGCCAGTCAGCCATGTCCAGGTGTGTTGTTCCTGGAGTAACGTCACATTTTTGCAAAACAATGTCATATTACGCGTGTTTACTATTTCACGAAATTTGGTAAGGGTTGTTATTTGACATAAACACAATACAGTATCTACACGTGTTCAAAAGTACAAGCAGGCCAAGGAGGCAGATGTGAAAAAATACATGTCAACACATTATTGCAGACATTCCCCCCCCCCCCTTAAATAATATGGACTTACTTTTACGCAGAATTTTGAGTATCTTCTTCATGTGATGTGGCTCCCTCAATTTTAAATCGGACCAACGCTTCCGGAGTTGCTCCTTTGACCTGGTGACACCAAACATTCTCCTCATTCTCCTTGCCACCTTGTCCATTATGTGTGACTTTCTACGGTTCGGTGTTTTGTAGGGCCCACATTCACCATCATAATCCTTCCTCCTCATGATGTAAACCAACTCCACCATTTCTTCGAACGCCATATTAGTGGCTTTATATCTTTTAGGCCTGGATCGGGACGGTCCTGCCTCTGTCCCTTCACTTGCGCCATGAGAGCTCCGTGCCCGCTCGTGTGACATCGCCATCTTTCCTTCCCACAGAGATTAGGGGCGTGGAAACGAGGAAATGTCCCGTCAGGGGCGGAGATGAGGGCGGGGATTCTTGCATATGCGGAGTGTCGCGAATGCCAACAACGTATTGACGTAGGTTACGCGGAGAATATTCGCGCGATTCCAGAACCTACACAGTTAACGCCATATTTACTTTTTCAATTGATTAGGGGCATGGCAAAGGTGACGAGGGCGGCGTTTCATACATACGCGGAGTGGATAAAAGGCGCTTGACGTGATTACGTAGGTTACGTGTTAATTCAGCGAGCGTAACAAACGAGGATTTTGAGAGAGGCAGGTAAGAAATTTAAACATGGGATCAGCAGCGGGCTCTAAAATGTAGAGCCATGGGATGGGGGTTTGGTCTGTTGGTTGCACAGTTTTATTAAGCTATTATGTCTCTTGGATACCAGAATGTGATTTTCGTACCCAAATGCTTTTGTAGACATCACAAAATAGAGAGGTCAAAAATGCTGTGACTCATTATCAATTATGTAGGGTGTATTCAGATCAGGCCAAGTATTGTTCTGTGTTGGTTGGACAGAGGTCATTAGGAAGTTTCTTTCATGTAATCAATGCTGAGGGGCAGGATATCTACACATGCAATAGTGCCTTGATGAATGCTGTCATTTGTAATAATTGTGTATGGTTGTACATTTCTATTATTTCCTGCAATGTAACCAAAGGGGCGGCATGTATAAAAAAAATGTTAGCTAAAACCAACCAATGGGGCAGAGCTGGCCAGCATTTTCTAAACAAGAGACACTGTGTTTGTATTTCTATATAGGTACTACTTTTTAAACAACATATTCTATCAATGTAAATGCTGAGGCTTTTTTTAATTGTGTTTTTGTTTTCTTTTTATTTTTTCAATCTAGAATAAAAAAGACTAAATCATCATTTCCCAATGGATCTCCTGCAGACCCAAGAGATTATCCAGCACTTGCTGGATAAATTTAGGGAAATGCCCATTCTGTGGGATTCAAAGCAGCCCACCTACCACAACAAGGACGTACGAGCGGCAGCACTTGAACAGCTAGCAGCATACATGAGGACATGGGTGCCAGAATGCAGTGCCAACATGGTGAAGGATAAACTTGCCAACCTCAGGGGCACATATAGGAGAGCGTACAAAGCTCACCAAAAGCAGCTAAGATCTGGAGCAGCAGCAAGACCACCAAAGGAACCCAAGCTGTGGTATTACAGCCAGATGTCATTTTTGCGGGATCAACTGGAAGGCAGGCCATCAATGTCAAGTCTGAATCCCAACCTTCCCTCCATGCTACCTTCCAGCGGGACTTCCCCAGATCACCACAGCCCTGCAGAGTCAGATGAAGAGGGCCTGGCTGACAGAGAGGCAGATCTGCGCCTCTACGATGATGAGGTATAGTAGTTTCATAACTATTTATGTAATAATATTAATTATTGTTTGATTCTTGACTTGATATTGGTTAATAAAATACAAGCTGGGAAGTAAAAATCTAAAGTCGTGGGCAAACAAATAGGTGTCAGGGATGACAACTGCAGGGGTCAGAGGGTGAGTCTGTTTTCAAGTTTAAATTCAAGGCAAAAAATAAGATTCAAGCATGAAAATGTGAGTGATTATATTCCTAAATATATTACAACATGTCCCTTTTTTTTACACAGGAAGAAGAGACCAGCCAGGAGGTGGCAGATCCTCTCCTCACTGTCAGCCAGGACGAAGGGGTCAGTGGCAGCCAGGAGGAGGCCGGGCCCAGTGGCGTTCAGCAGCTCCCCAGGACAAGCACCACCAGCCAGGCTCCTCCCCTTTATATTAGGCCACCAGGCCGTAAGAAGAAATTGGGGGCAGTGGAGGAAGCCAGCCTCAAAATGATTCAGGAGGCGAGTGCCATCATGAGGGCCCCCCTCAACCCCACTGAGGCCTACAGTGCCTCCGTGGCACATGATCTCAATAAAGGCACGGAGGAGCAGAGGCAATTGGCCAAGGGCATCATCAACCAGGCCCTTTGGTGGATGCAGAGGGAGCTGCTGACCCCAGACACTGGGCTATGTGACCCGGCCCGGCTTGCTGAACATCATACTCCTGCTGCCACATCATCCCCACCTGCAAGGGCCCAGGGAAGACCCGCTGTAAGGCAGCCTGGAAGGAAGGTTGCAAGGAAGAGGAGACGTTGATGCCCTGCCTTCCATTTGATCCCCCACAAATGGCATCTTGTTTGGACTACCACAGCTTGGGTTCCTTTGGTTATGTGCTGCTGCTTCAGATTTTATTTTGTGTGCCTCCTGAGGTTGGCTAGTTTATCCTTCACCATGTTTGAAATGCAAGTTTGCATGTATTTTGCTAGCTGTTCAAGTGCTGCCATTCTGTTTTTGTTCCTTTTTATAATTTGCTCAAATAAAAGCCTTTTTGTTGATTTGAAAAACGTGCCTATTGTTTGTAATACTGTGGGTATTATTTTAGGCATCAAACATTACAAACAAATAAAATGTTTAATCTAAAATATTCACTAACTCATGGGGGGGGGGGGGCATTTGGTGTGCCAACATGGTAGACAATTTAAACAACCTTCAAAATAATCCAGTTAAATATACAAACAAAAGCAAAATCAAAACTATTTCCTATTAAAATATTCTAAATGGTGACATAACTATAAACACCTAAATAAAGTGGGAAAGATAACCATTAAACATTAAAAGCAAAAAATTTGACATGTGGAGGACCACTAAAAATATGATACGTCGGGCCAATAAAAGTTTGCAAAAATCTTACTACATCACAGCTAACAAATGTCACTTTTCAGTATGGAACAACTCAGTTGAAATAACATGAGTTAAATAACTGATTATTTATAGCAAGAGAAGAATGAATAAAACGACGGCATCAAGCGTTGTTTATTGTGTGGTTTGCTTCAGTGTTCTATTGCTAGAATTAATCTTTCTATTGACGAATGTGCCATATCCCAAACAAACGTGAGTTTTACCTGAACGAGCGCTCCCGTGGCCTCATTTAGTCTGAGCATGCGCGGGGTTTTTGTACGTTGGTTTTGTGTACTCACCACCAAACATGTCCGTTCGGACAGGATTTGAGCGGACGGTTTTAAAACAAGTTTGCAAATAAATGTCTGCTGAAAAACGGCCCGGCGGGCAAATGTACGGTGAAATTCTGTACGCTCGTAACTACACACGACCAAACATGTCTGCTGAAACTGGTCCGCGGGCCAGTTTCAGCAGACATGTTTGGTCGTGAGTATGGGGCCTAAGCAGAATAAAATACATAAATGAATAGAGTTATGCATTTATTAAAAATATTTAAATGTGTTTTAAATTAAAGTAGTATATGCTGTACAGTAGATAAATAAACAAATGATAAGCGCTTCAAATACGTGATCTAATTCACAGTGGAGGGTAATACCAGTGATGAGTGCACAAACACAATAAGAGGTTAAATGTGATAAATAACCAATAAAATATTTTCAAAATAATCACAAATGATGTGAACCTGAGAAGGTGCAAATAGTGCAATGAGATGTCCTTCAATATTAAATGCAAACAACGATTGGTGCAAGTAGTGGTTCAAAAAATTGAAAAATATATAAAAGAAAAAATGAATGGATGATAATGAGATCAGAGTATGATCGACAGTCTATATAGGATGGATCAAATGAAATCAATTTCTGAATCTCTGTTCTCCTCCCTCAAGCGGTAAGCAAATATCCTCATAAGTGATGTAGTTCCCTTACCTGCAGGGTACTATATATGAGCATATAGTGTAGACTCCACGACGTGATGGTCCTGCTCCTCCGAGTATGGATGACTCCTCCTGCTCCAGCTGATGGGTCTCTCCAAGCTGCAGGGTACTATATGTGAGTATATAGTGTAAACTCCACGGCGTGATGGTCCTGCTCCTCCGAGTGTGGATGACTCATCCTGCTCCAGCTGATGGGTCTCTCCAAGCTCCGTGGTCCGGGGTGAGCAGTGAGATGGGGGAGAAAAGAAAAAAGTGCCTCCAATAGTGCAGTAGGTTTGGGCTCAATCCGGTTTATTATAGTAAAAGTTAGATATGCAGGTACATTTTGCAGGGATGGGCACATGCAGATAACAAATTTTAAAAATCCCGGGGACGCGGCGTTCTAGGTACCGCCTGACGTCTGGTGGCCTCCGGCTTGTGCGAATATTGACCAATATTCACACACCCGCACAAGCCGGAGGCCACCAGACGTCAGGCGGTACCTAGAACGCCGCGTCCCCGGGATTTTTAAAATTTGTTATCTGCATGTGCCCATCCCTGCAAAATGTACCTGCATATCTAACTTTTACTATAATAAACCGGATTGAGCCCAAACCTACTGCACTATTGGAGGCACTTTTTTCTTTTCTCCCCCATCTCACTGCTCACCCCGGACCACGGAGCTTGGAGAGACCCATCAGCTGGAGCAGGAGGAGTCATCCACACTCGGAGGAGCAGGACCATCACGCCGTGGAGTTTACACTATATACTCACATATAGTACCCTGCAGCTTGGAGAGACCCATCAGCTGGAGCAGGAGGAGTCATCCATACTCGGAGGAGCAGGACCATCACGTCGTGGAGTCTACACTATATGCTCATATATAGTACCCTGCAGGTAAGGGAACTACATCACTTATGAGGATATTTGCTTACCGCTTGAGGGAGGAGAGCAGAGATTCAGAAATTGATTTCATTTGATCCATCCTATATAGACTGTCGATCATACTCTGATCTCATTATCATCCATTCATTTTTTCTTTTATATATTTTTCAATTTTTTGAACCACTACTTGCACCAATCGTTGTTTGCATTTAATATTGAAGGACATCTCATTGCACTATTTGCACCTTCTCAGGTTCACATCATTTGTGATTATTTTGAAAATATTTTATTGGTTATTTATCACATTTAACCTCTTATTGTGTTTGTGCACTCATCACTGGTATTACCCTCCACTGTGAATTAGATCACGTATTTGAAGCGCTTATCATTTGTTTATTTATCTATTTTTATTTTGTGTTATGTGAACACTCCTAGATACAGCGGCCTCAGATTTATTTTACACATCTTATTATCACTGCTATATTATCACATTCGTTTACTCACAGTAGCGCACTGAATTTCTCACTAATTATCCATATGCTGTACAGTATCTCACAAAAGTGAGTATACCCCTCACATTTTTGAAAAGATTTTATCATATTTCTTCATGTGACAACACTGAAAAAATTACACTTTGCTACAATGTAAAGTAGTGAGTGTACAGCTTGTATAACAGTGTAACATTGCAGTTCCCTCAAAATAACTCAACACGCAGCCATTAATGTCTAAACCACCGGCAACAAACATGAGTACACCCCTAAGTGAAAATGACCAAATTGGGCCCAAAGAGTCAATATTTTGTGTGGCCATTATTTTCCAGTACTGCCTTAACCCACTTGGGCATGGAGTTCACCAGAGATTCACAGGTTGCCCCTGGAGTCCTCTTCCACTCCTCCATGGCGACATCACGGAGCTGGTGGATGTTAGAGACCTTGCGCTCCTTCACCTTCCATTTGAGGATGCCCCACAGATGTTCAATAGGGTTTATGTCTGGAGACATGCTTGGCCAGTCCATCACCTTTACCCTCAGCTTCTTTAGCAAGGCAGCGGTCATCTTGGAGGTGTGTTTAAGGTTGTTATCATGTTGAAATACTGCCGTTCGGCCCAGTCTCCGAAGGGAGGGGATCATACTCTGCTTCAGTATGTCACAGTACATGTTAGCATTCATGGTTCCCTCAATGAACTGTAGCTCTCCAGTGCCAGCAGCACTCATGCAGCCCCAGATCATGACACTCCATGACACACACTGTCTTGCCTACAGTCATGTTTGCCTACATTGTAGCAAAGTGTAATTTCTTCAGTGTTGAAAAGATATAATAAAATATTTACAAAAATGTGAGGGGTGTACTAAATTTTGAGATAATGTATATCTGTGAGTGATAAAATTTCAGATGCTTTTAGTTCCCTTCAGAAGCATATCTAAGGGACTGCAGGGGATGCAGTCTACAGCAGGTGTAACCCTTTAGAGGGTGCCCTCAGTGCACTGGGAACTGGAACACTTTCTGTTTTCCAGCATCTGGCATTGAAATAAATCTGATGACACTCTCTCCAGCATCCAATCAGATACTGGCAAAGAGAGGCACCACTATGTTGCACACCCAGTTAGATCATCAGGGACCTTTTCCCCAATAGACCATAAGGATTTTTTTGGGGAGATTCGAGGAGCCTCAATAGAGGCCATAGGGGGGCCCTACAATTTCTGATGGTCTGTTACAACCAGTCATTGACTACCAATGCTGGGGGCTATTTTTACACACAGCCACAGAACACCCATAATGGGAGCTTAATTTTACAACCAAACACTGACCACCAATTCAGGTGGTTTGTTTTTACAGCCAACCACGTACCACCAATGCCAGAAATTGGTTCTTTTTACAGACAGACACTGACCACTTATACTTGGGGGGGCAAATACGACAAATACTTCTGACCAAAGCGTTTAATGTTTTAACAGTTGTTGCATAGGTGTGTGCAGCCTATTGCATTAAGGTGTGCACCCCAAAACTCAAACACACATGCACAGTAGCGCAGTGGTCGGTGTCAGTAGAGCTGAGGATGGTGTCAGTAGAGCAGTGGTCGGTGTCAGTAGAGCTGAGGACGCTGTCAGTAGAGCAGAGGACGGTGTCAGTAGGGCAGTGGATGGTGTCAGTAGAGCAGTGGACGGTGTCAGTAGAGCAGAGGACGGTGTCAGTAGGGCAGTGGATGGTGTCATGGAAATGAAATCTCGCGCCAATATATTAGTGAAATAAATAAAATAAATTAAGCAATATATGGATAGCCGAGCTGCTCTCTGTGAAATTACATAAATGTAATTTTTGGACAGTGAGGTGAAGTTTAGAGGCGCTAGCTGATAGTGTGTGTACACTGAATAAATAATAAAAATTGTATGCATCAATAGTTAAATATAAATAAGTGGATATAACAATGACATGTGAATAAATAGTGACCATATATAGAAATTAAACCACAATGGTGGTTATAAAACAAATGGTGATAATCCACAATACAAATGGAAATAGGAAATAATAATTGTGCCAAAACTAAAAATAGAGTCCATATATATGATGAATCTTCAAAACCATAGACAGAAGACCTTCCACCTTCACCAAGATAAAGAAAGACCACCAAAAAAGTGCTCATGGATGGCACCTTACCGCAAATAATGGACCACTTTAATTAAAAAGAGGTCAATCAGGCAGATAAAGATAATATTCCAGACCCAGATCTCTCAGTCTCAACTGTCTTGATAGAGCAATACTCCACGCCACATGGGATAATTAGAGCAAAAGAGAGTAAAACAGAGAAAGAAAACGCCAAATGGCCTCTTATACATCCACGCTTTTAACCTCAGTGCCGGGGCTAGGCACCCCATCAAGTAAGAGGCCATTTGGCGTTTTCTTTCTCTGTTTTACCAAATAAAAAACAATATTATTCTATGGCGTTTTTCTCTCTTTTGCTCTAATTATCCCATGTGGCGTGGAGTATTGCTCTATCAAGACAGTTGAGACTGAGAGATCTGGGTCTGGAATATTATCTTTATCTGCCTGATTGACCTCTTTTTAATTAAAGTGGTCCATTATTTGCGGTAAGGTGCCATCCATGAGCACTTTTTTGGTGGTCTTTCTTTATCTTGGTGAAGGTGGAAGATCTTCTGTCTATGGTTTTGAAGATTCATCATATATATGGACTCTATTTTTAGTTTTGGCACAATTATTATTTCCTATTTCCATTTGTATTGTGGATTATCACCATTTGTTTTATAACCACCATTGTGGTTTAATTTCTATATATGGTCACTATTTATTCACATGTCATTGTTATATCCACTTATTTATATTTAACTATTGATGCATACAATTTTTATTATTTATTCAGTGTACACACACTATCAGCTAGCGCCTCTAAACTTCACCTCAGTGGATGGTGTCAGTAGAGCAGTGAATGGTGTTGGTAAAGCAGTGGATGGTGTCAGTAGAGCAAAGGACAATGTCAGTAGAGCAGAGGACAATGTCAGTAGAGCAGAGGACAGTGTCAGTAGGGCAGTGGGTGGTGTCAGTAGAGCAGTGGATGGTGTCGGTGGAGCCGTGGATGGTGTCAGTAGGACAGTGGACAGTGTCAGTAGAGCAGTGGATGGTGTCAGTAGGGCAGAGGAGAGTGTCAGTAGGGCAGAGGACAGTGTCAGTAGGGCAGTGGACGGTATTTTTATTTTATTTTTTTATAATTTGTTAGGCATCCTATCAAGGGGCTTTGGTGAAATAGCAGAGAAACGAAACTGAGGACATAGTTCCCCCAACCTCTTTCTCTGTACCCTCAGCTGCCAGGGGGGTAGGGGCGTTAGTGAGGGGAAATCTGCATTGCACAGGGTGGTCCCAGCTTTTCTAGCTACACCACTCAAAATAGTAGGAGGCAACCAGTTGAGTGAACATATACTGACAAAAAACATGTTATTAGATCATAGATCATAGTTGTAATCAAGTAGTATTGCAGTATACAGTATATTCTTAGTGATATACCTAGCCATTTTCCTGCAGTTCAGCTTTCTTTAAAAATGCATGTCAATGTCTTCTAAACAATATATTCTGTTTTAAATTGCTGCATGTTCTAAATTTTTATAGGCATATCCGCTAACAATATGCCTACTCCTATGATACATTTAGTTCAGGCATGAGAACATGGCTCTTGCAAACTGGTTATTCAATTTGCTTTTTATTTTTCTGATCATTTTATTGTCAGTGCAATTGCCAAAGGGCCGTTCTAATCTTCCGATTTCTCACTGTTTGTAGAGCGTCAAGAATATAAATTATATCTATAAAAATCATTTGTCCTTATGTATAAAAAGGATTACTAAAGCACTCTTTAAAGATGTCATTCAAATCCATGTTTACATGTTTTAGGCTGTTTATATGTAAGAATAGTGTTGTTTGGCTGGCAGAATTAGAATTAGCATGAGCGTGAATGTAGATCTGAGACAACAGATTTAATATATCAGCATCAGCAACAAAACTTCAAGGTTGTGGGATGTAGTTCATATTTCAGTAATATATAATGCTTATATAGCTTGGACACGGTGTAATAAAAAATAAAAATCTACATGCAAAACTGACTAAAAGAGTTAATACATCTCTAAAGTTAAAAACAGGTTACAGATGAAGCTGGTACACTGAATGCTTCTGGACTCCCTGCAGAGAAGATGGGGTCCTAATCAGTGGTATGTAAAGCTGTATCCTTCATGAGATTGCCTGACAAAATCATACAGTACATAGACCATCACAGAATTCGCATACCATATCATTTAAATATCCAAACAGACAGCACGGCTTTTACCAGATACTGCAAAAAGCATCTTCTCTTAAAATTACCTGTTAGTCATCCAGATAAATAACACGACCTCAATGTTCATATAGTTTATCCAGACACATGGCAGGTGCCTAGAAAAATAAAAATTGACCATCGATTATGTCTTTCCATACCTATTTATTGTGTTCTTTTAAACAAGAAATACACTTTATTAAAATATTCAGACAATATCAACTTAACTGCTTTACCAAGACTTACTAAAATAGTGAAAGAGACTAGTAAAGGGTTCACGATTATCAATGATGCAATCTTGGTAGACCAACCTTAAACATTACCTGCTATAACATAGCTACATATATGAGTCTTACATTGTCTACAGGATGTTGTTGAGTCCAAAGCTGGCCATAGATGGATCGATATTCTGCTAAATCAGCAATGACCGTTGAAATTTTATTCCATTCATGGCCATTACAGTTCAAGAGGAGTATGATGATAAACTCCTCTCAGACGGGACTGTTGGTCAATTTTCGTTCGATCGGCGCAGCAAATGATCAGTGTATTCTGACAGTGGGTGAGTCCCTGCTGTCAGAATACAATAGTGCAGTGGGGAGGATTCCCCCTTTCACCTCACTTATGTGGATGGAGGAATACATTCATTCTTTTTGATCAACCCACTGGGCTAAGTCTCTATGGCCAGCATTACTCTTAGAAGATGACTGTTGACTATTACATAAGACAATCAACGTCGGTTTTGAAGCATGCTTTTCAAAAATAGATAGAAAAACATGATCAAATATACTGGTACTTTTTTTTAGCAACACAGGTTTAAAAGAGTTCTGTCAAAGTTGCTAAAGTGGCTGTACGGAAACTGCTGTTCCTGATATTCTCACATCATGCCAGTTCACTTAAAAAAGGAATATCAAGTATTTTAAATGCAGCGTTTTTTTCCCATAAATTATTATTAAATTGACTTGTAATGTTCCTCTGAATTGGCTAGAAAAATTGACTAGTCATTTCCCAAGCCCAGCCCTCTCTCATCCCATCTTGTATGCTTAATGCCCACCACAGATTTTTTCTTTCCTGCAACCACAGGTCAATTCCCCCATAAGCACCGTCAGTGTATTGGTGTATTGTGTTCTCCCTGCGGGGGGTTGGGGGGGCAACATGGAGCGGTCACAGTGATTATTGCTAAGGGCTATAGCTGCTGACAATAATACTAAGATTCCAACATGCTGGTTGTACCCAAGTCAATCAATGGATTGACTGAGGTATAATCAACCTGCCTATACAAGGTGTGAATCGCGGCTGGTCCCGGTCCCTGCTGAAGTAGCTGAGATTCAAACCTTCTATGGCTGGCTTAACTCCCCCAATGCTCCTATTACCTCCCTACATAATCTTTTATGAAGTTGCTGGGGTAGGCATACTATAGTGTGTCACTTCATGACAGCTTTAAGTCTGCTGGTGCTTCTGACACTACATCCACCAGCCACGGTTAAACGGATTCTGGATGTATACACGGGAGGGGGGTTCAGGTAAATATCATGTATACAATAAGTTTAATGCACACACCATCCTATGAAAGATTTTGGTTGGAATTTTGTGACAGGGTCTTTTTAATGCATGCCACTGGGAGCTTTGGCAGTTGATGCCAGACAGTCCCCATAATTTTCAGTTCAGTTTAAAGAATTTATTTTATAACCATTGCAGCTCTCACGCCTGTAAACCCCTTATGGACTAGAGCAGCTTTTATATTTCCACTATGGGCCAGTTTATTTATTCCGTAGCTGTAATTATTTAAAATGGTTGTAAACCTCAGTTGTGGAATCTGAACAAAGCACATATACCTGAAGTGTTTACTTATCTCTTACCGCTCTAAGTGCCATTTCTCTCTGGTGCTTGGTTCCTCTGTTATCAGCATGAGTCACTTCTAGGAAGTTTTCCCATCACATGAGATAAATTAGTGTCAGGGAGTGCAATCAGCACAGAGCTTGTCTATTCAGAACACAGCTCTGTGTGGTCCTTCTTTCCTCTGCCTATGTGGAGGGGGTGTGTCCCTTTCCCCCAATCATTTCTCATACAGTGTAACTTCAGCCTCTCTGCCTTCTTCCCTGTGATACAGAGAGATTTAGAAGGATTTTAACACTTTTCTGTGCTTTTGCTGG
Source organism: Rana temporaria (assembly GCF_905171775.1). Taxonomy (NCBI): domain Eukaryota; kingdom Metazoa; phylum Chordata; class Amphibia; order Anura; family Ranidae; genus Rana; species Rana temporaria. The sequence continues at coordinate 200,291,779 of NC_053490.1, forward strand.
GGTGTAAGGTAGAGAAGACTGCAGATAAACAAGGAAAACCTATGTAGGATGATTTGTTTCATCTTTGTGTATCATCTGAGGCTGTTCAGTTTACTGGGTATTGCTGGGCAGAAAGACAATAGCTAAGGGGAGAAAGACATTTATTAAGGCTGAACTAAGGATTAATAAGTAACTTAAATAACACATTTAAGGTATTTAAGGTATTTTTTATTTATTTGTGCTGTTTCTTCAAATCTTAACTCCAGCCTTACAGTTTTGTTCAGTTGTACAGCTTCCTCTCCTGCACTGAAACTGCTTACTCTAATTACACTGCACCCTATGAGCTCCTTGCAGTGTGCATTAGAGGCTGAGGTGGGGCAGATAGAGCCTACGGTATTTCCTAGCTGAAGGACATCCAACAAATCTAGTAGTTTCCTCCCTACTCTTATGCCGCGAACACACGATCGGAATATCCGACAAGAAAATTTGATGTGAGCTTTTGGTCGAAAATTCTGACCTTGTGTAGGCCCCATCGGACATTTTCTGTCGGAAAGTCCGACAGCAAAAATTTGAGGGCTGGTTCTCAAATTTTCCGATGGGAAAAGTTCTTGTCGAAAATTCCGATCGTCTGTATGCAATTCTGACACACATGAATCCTATGCATGTTCGGAATCGTTGAACTTAATTTTTCTCGGCTCGTCGTAGTGTTGTACGTCACCGGGTTCTTGACGTTCAGAATTTCCGACACCATTTGTGTGTATGCAACACAAGTTTGTGCCAACATTCCGTCGGAAAAAAAATCCACGGTTTTCTTGTCAGAAATTCTGATTGTGTGTATGCAGCATTACTGTCTACAGCCAACCACTTTTATTCATTGGATTTCATTTTTTTTCAATTATGGAGACTCGACATCATCTGTGGACCTTACCTAGGGTAGTCTATAGGTAAATGCCTACCAACTTCTACATACTTACAACCAAAATTAAACGGGTGGGATGCTACTAGAGGGTGCATCATCCCTAAATGAGACAGTAAAGGATACTGACATTAAGTGGGACTTTATATTCTGTATGCCTCCAATAGTAATTTTTAAGACCGCTGTTTGAATAAAAAAAAATCACAAATGTTATTGTCATAAAGTTTAACCGCTTGCCGACCACCTAACGCCGATATATGTCATCAACTGACGTACCTGTACATCAGCCCGCAAAAGTTTGTCCCGCGGACTCGATGTCCGTCATTGGCCCGCAATCTCGGCGAGGAGAGGCAGAACGAGGAAGTGCCTATATAAACAAGGCATTTCCCGGTTCTGCCTTGTGACATTGATCTTTTGTCATAGGGAACAGTGATATCTGTCATGTCAGTGGTAGCCCATCCCCCTACAGTTAGAACACGCTGAGGGAACACACTTAACCCCTTGATCGCCCTAGTGCTTAACCCCTTCCCTGCCAGTGACATTTATACAGTAATCAGTGGCTATTTTTAGCTCTGATCTCTGTACAAATGTCAATGGTCCCAAAATAATGTCAAAGGTGTCCGCCGCAGATCACCGCCATTGCTAATAAAAAAATAATAATAAACATGCCATAAATCTATCCCCTATTTTGTAGATTCTATAACTTTTGCGCAAACTAATCAATATACACTGCTAAAAAAAATTACCAAAAATATGTAGGAGAATACATATCGGTCTAAACTAAGGAAGAAATTTGTTTTTTTTATCTACATTTTGGGGATATTTAATATAGCAAAAAGTTTAGTAATATTGAATTATTCTCAAAATTGGCAGTATTTTTTTGTTTATAGCGCAAAAAAATTAAAACCTAAAGAAATCTCTAATTGTGAGAAAAAAAGGATGTCAATTTTGTTTGGGTACAGCGTTGTATGACCGCGCAATTGTCAGTTAAAGCGACGCAGTGCCGTATTGCAAAAAATGCTCTGGTCATTAAGGGGGTAAAATCTTCCCGGGCTGAAGTGGTTAAATAAAATCTGGCAACCATGGCTACAATAACAATAAACATATATTTGTGTCAAAGACTAGAGTCAAAATCTCTCAGATATCCTGGATATGTAAATTGGAGACCAAAGTCTATGTTTTTTATGGCACTTCATCAGGACTATTCTGGTCTTGTCGGAATTGTCTACACATGCTTGGAATTTACGAGAACGTATTTTTTTGTTGGAAAATTTGAGAACCAGCTCTCAAATTTTTGTTGTCGAAAATTCTGACAGAAAATGTCCGATGGGGCCTACACATGGTCGGAATTTCCGCCAAAAAGCTCCCATCGAACATTTGTTGTTGGAAATTCCGATCGTGTGTTAGGGTCAAATTCCGATTGTGTGTTAGTGTTAGGGTCAAGGTCAGGGTCAAAGGTCACAGTCAGCATATTTTGGGTAGAATTTTTTTTTTTTTTTTTTATTATCAGTGTCAGTTAGTTTACATACGGTCGGAATTTCCGACAACAAATGTTCGATGTGAGTTTGTTTTTGGAAAATCCGACCGTGGTGTGTATGCTCCATCGGACATTTGCTGACGAAATTTCCAACAACAAATGTTTGAGAGCTGGTTCTCAATTTTCCGACAACAACATTTTTTGTCGGAAATTCTGATCGTCTGTAGCCAATTCCAATACACATAAATCCTACGCTCGGAATCATTCAACTTTATTTTTCTTGGCTCGTCATTCCGACAACATTTGTGTGACCATGTGTATGCAAGACAAGGGGTTAAACACTATAATGACACCACTGACATGACAGATATCACTGTTCCAATGAGGCCTCGTACACACGGCCGAGGAACTCGACGTGCCAAACACATCGAGTTCCTCGGCGAGTTCTGCCCTGAAGCCGCCGAGGAGCTCGGCGGGCCGAGTTCTCCCATAGAACAACGAGAAAATAGAGAACATGTTTTCTATTTTCTCGACGAGTTCCTCGACGGCTCCATCGGGCCGAAAGTGTACACACGACAGAGTTTCTCGGCAGAATCCGGCTCTGACCGAGTTTCTCGTTGAATTCTGCCGAGAAACTCTGTCGTGTGTACGAGGCCTAACAGGGAACAGAAAATCCCTTCCATGTCACTAGGCAGAACCGAGAAATGCCTTTTACATTGGCACTTCCTTGTTCTGCCTCTCCTCGACTGTAGTTTCTGTTTAGTTTCTGACCCCATTTACAATCCTTTTTTTGTTGTTTTATTTGTTTTTTAGATTCCCTTTTTTTTCATATTTATCTAGTCTTTTAGGTTTCTGATAGGTAATAAAAATATGTTTGGGGGTTTGGTAATCCATGGTGCTTTACTTGGGTGAATGTATATTTTTTGTGCTAGGGTTTTTTTAATTTTTGGAGTCTGTAGAGTAAACTTGTGGCTGAGATAGGTAAGCTGCCCCTGTTTACAGCACATCACCACAGTCTTGTGCAGTAAAGTAGTGTTCACAAAAGCATCATATATTTGCCATGGTTCTAACAACAGATCTAAAGGAGATCATTATTGGGTGGGGCCATAAAGACCTAATGAATGAAAAAATTAAAGGTGCACAACCCACTAGTTGAGACTACAATTACATAAAACATGGATTTTTTAGGCACCCCAAGGATCATATTCTCTAGTAAATAACATTTTATTTTTCTTTCATTAGCAATCACAATTAAAACAGTTAAAACAATGAGAACAGTGATATAATCATACAGATACAATCTTTGCATCATAGGTGTGCGCAGCCTTTTGCATTAGGATGTGCACCCCAAAGTTTACATACACACTCAAACACGTATTATAAATGTAAACAAACATTTTAAAATATATTGAAACATGGACAATGTCAGTTGAGCAGTAGCCGGTATCAGTAGGGCAGTGGGCGTGGTCAGTAGTTTGTTTAACTTTTATTATTATTTATTTACAATTATTTTAATTATTTTTTATAATATTTTTTTAGATTTGTTTACAATGTTTAGGATACCTGTGTCTCAGCTGCACAGTTTACTATGCTTCAGTTATTAACCTCCCTGGCGGTATGATTCTTTCAGAAAAAAGGTGCTGAAAGCGGTACCATTATTTGCAAGAAAAATGGGGCTTTTTATACTGTAGGCCTGTAATTCTTAGGAATAACTCACTTAAATCTGACCAAACAAGAGTCTTGTAGGCATCCCGGGTATGAAATTTTTTTAAAAACAAAATTATAAATTATAATATAATAAATAATTATAAATTATTATAACAAATAATAATATAATTATAATACAAAATATTCAATAATGTAATCAACTCAAAATCACTGAAATTTGCTCAGTTGCAGAATTGTCGCTGTCATTACTTTTATTTTTTTATGACGAATTTCCCCACAAATCGCTATCACACAATTCTGCAAGTGATTATAATTTATTATCGCTGTTTTCTAGCTGTCTAAAACCACTTTTGACATAAAAAGACACTTTTGGTTGCTATGGACAATCTACAGTTTGCAGGCAGAAAGAACAGTTTTTATTATATAAAAGAACATGTAGGACACTGGGCAGACCACTAGGGACAAGGGGGGTGTGTATTTTTTACATACAGTACTGTAATCTATAAGATTACAGTATACTGTATGTATAGTTTTTGTTTACGTTTTTGAATTTGGCGCCGTTCTCCGCTCCCGTGCGGGAACGGAGATCGGCGGCACAGGAGGACGCTGTGTGAATCGAGCGAGGACCCGCTCGCTCACACAGCGCGGTGGCATCGCTGGATCCAGGGACAAGGTAAGTAAACACTGTCTGTGGATCCAGCGAGGCAAGCCCGAGTCTGACTTGGGGTTACCGATCCTAGCACAAATATCTAACCCCGAGTCAGACTCGGGAATACCGCCAGGGGGGTTAATGGACATAGGAGTGATCAGTACCGATCACTCACTGTATTCATTCAGAAAATGAAGGGGCTGGTAAATTACATATTTACCAGCTCCTTCCCTCACTCTTCATCCTGACACATCCCTCACAGCAGCCAGCTAGAAAGGAGAGGAGGCGGATGAAGGTGGTGGGGGTGGTACATGGGGGGCCCAGACAGCAGGGGGAATTAGCGCTGCATAAGGATGCATGCCTATGCTTTGCATGAATTATCCAATGGTCATAATCAATCGGGGCATTCTACATCTTTGTGTTTATGCTTTATGTGTTTCACTGTTCACCTGCTTCCTCAGGAGGGCCTCAACCGGAAGCTGGTCATGCCAGGAATATCTGGCATGTGATGTCATCCAGCCCTACTCTTTACTGCACAAGAGCAAGGAGCATGAATGTGCAACCTTTGAGGCGACCCATAGACAGAGTCCTGAATCTCTCCTGAGCAACTTCACATGGCGGAATGGGGGAGGAGAAGTAACACAATGGCAGAAGCTCCCCTCCACCTCCAGTCTTGGGGGTGGAGGGGAGACGCATGCTCATCCAGACAATGCCCCACCGTGGACCAACAAACTGAAGAAGAAAAAATGAATCAAAAATATTAACAAAAACAGACGTGATGCATCCAAAAACAACGTTTATACCAGGGGTCTTCAAACGATGGCCCTCCAGTTGTTCAGGAACTACAATTCCCATCATGCCTAGTCATGTCTGTGAATGTCAGAGTTTTACAATGCCTCATGGGATGTGTAGTTCCGCAAAACAGCTGGAGGGCCATAGTTTGAGGATCACTGGTTTATACAGTGTACAATAGTAATTTAGGCCAATCTAGTTGCATGGAATGTACAGAAATGGGACAAGAATAATAAAACAAAAAGCAGATGTTATGTACAGGACTAAACATGTACATGTAAGTATGTCATTTGACAGGAAGAAAAAGAGAACATAATGATAATAGAATAATCTCTTATATTACAAGTAAGGTTTATATGATAGAACTTTATTTAAACCAGAGGGGACTAGAGGCTTTCAAAGTTCTATCCCTATTTTGCTTTAAATGAAACATTAATTTCCACTGTGCAGCGCTGTATAAAAATGTTGAGTACAACAAATTTTGTTTCCAATATTAAAGTAGATCAAAAGTAAATTAGGAGATAAATATGCAGTAAATATGCAAAGAAAAGCGCATGCCTCATGTAATAGGCTGCGCACACCGCACACCTATGCCCATCAAGCACTGAAATACAGCACTGTATGTCCATTCTGCTGTCTGCTGTGACTTATCTGCAGTTCCCGCACTGTCAAACTTGCTGCATTTTTAGACGTTTAGGTCACGCTTTTAAAAACACAGTGCGTTTGTGTGTGCAAGAACTGCAGGTAAGTAGCATAGTGCAAAAGCAGAATGGATTTCAAGGCAACTGTATTTTTAAAATGCTGAATGCACCTTTTTTCTGCAGGAAACAAAGGCATGGCAGCCCATTCAAATCAATGGGCTGCGGTGCCTGCACAAATGAGGGCCGCCAAAACACATACATGTGAACCAGCCAGGCCCAAAATAAGCTGGAGGGGGGCCCAAAAAAAATGTTTGCCCAGGGCCCAAACCATATTAAAGGCGGCCCTGGTGGTTATCAATCCCCTCCAATATACCACAGCTCATCCAGATAATCATATGTATTGAAAGAAAAGAGCAGCCCTATAGTAAAAGTCCACATACTGTATAATCTATAAATGTATTTAATAACAAACTACTCACAAGGCAAGAGGCTTAAAAACAGATTGCACAAAGCCATAGAGTATTGAGTGTTAGCACCTCATCCCAAATCCAGCAAGAGTTTCTTACCCAGCTGGAGTTCTCTGGTTTACCGACAGTCCGCACATGCCCACTGTTAGGCTACACTTCAATGAATTTTGCCCTATTATGCTACACTTCAATGTTTTTGAGGATCTTCTTGAGAAAGTCCTATGTGGATGAAACACGTTGGGGTGTGACATAACGGCACCTGACATGCACCTTAACGAAGGAATTTGGCACAATTATATTACAGAAACACACATTGTACATTATATACTACTGTAAAAGAGTGGATTATAGGATTTTTCAAGCATTTTATCTCAGTTCACACTGGGGATTCCCGCCAGGCAGCCAATGAGAGGGGGAGAGAAGACAGCACATTACATGGAAAGACCTACCCTAAAAATAAGCCCTACTGTGTATTTTGTTGCCAAAATTAATATAAGACTGGGCTTATTTTCAGGGAAACAGTAAATCCAGACCATTTTTTAGACCTATTTAAAATGCAAGACGGTCACAAACAATAAATCATGGGTGCATATCTAGTTCATACCCCTCTACCATCAGCTCTATCCCTAGCACAGAATTGTGCATTTTAAATTAGATACCATATTCTTTATCCCCAGGTGAGCAATTGGAAATACATTTTTGCCTGAATGAAAATCTAGATACGTTTGAGGCTATTAAAGACGGTTTATTTTTTATGAAGAAACACAAAATATCAAACGGGAAAAGGAATTGATGGAGAAATGTAAGGATTTTTATATACAAGAGTTTAGAACTATTTGTGATCTAATTCTACTCTTTGAAGAAAGTGGTTCCGATCAAAGGAACACTCATCAAGAGATAGGTCTGGATGTTAAAGCGGTTGTAAACCGCATAAACTTTTTTTTTTTTTTCAAACCTGCAAGGCAAAAGGCATAATCGGCTAGTATGCACAGCATACTAGCCGATTATGAAATACTTACCTCGGAACGAGGTGAACACCACTAACCTGTTCCACGCCAAGCAGGATGTCATCTTGCTCCGGCGTGTCTTCCGGGTATCGCCGCTCCAGCGCTGTGATTGGCCGGAGCGGCGATGACATCACTCCCGCGCGTGCGCGCGGCAGATTTAAAATCGGCAGGGTCCGGCGGATGCCGGTCCTTTCGCCGTGGATTCCCCCCTGCACATGCGCCGCCCGCATTGCGAGGGGAATATCTCCTAAACCGTACAGGTTTAGGAGATATTCTTTATACCTACAGGTAAGCCTTGTTATAGGCTTACCTGTAGGTAAAAGTGAAAAAGTGGGTTTACAACCACTTTAAGGAACAATCATGTGACAATATTTACAAATGTAAACCTAAGTCTACTAAATTATCAGATTTGTTAACAAAAAGAATGGATGTTCAACCAGGGTACTAGAATTTGACCCCATTGCAGAGACAGGGCTTACTGAGTCTTATAACAAGCCTGACATTATTATTAGGCTCTTTGAAAAGGGGCTCAACATAGTAATGACTGAGGCCCAATATAGGAAAATGTGCCAAGATGTACTAGAGAACAAACAGTGGAATTAAACAATTTCCTCTGAAAAAGTTGAGGCATTTGCAGATGCTTTGATAGATCAGGATACACACAATTGTTTAAATACATAAAAGGATTTTAACAGGCTCCAACATTCTATACACCTCCCAATGTACATACAAACTTGACAGCACCCCCTGGTAGACTGATTGTCTTGGGCATAGATTTGTTAAAGGAAAATGTGAGTCAGATTGTGGGGGTCCATGTCCCTCATGGTGCCTTGCTTGTGGTTATGTTGTGAAGGCACCACCAATACCCAAAGCCCAATTATTTCACAACTGTTTGACATAGGCATCAATTTGTTTTATTTTTTTACAGTGAAGCCAATTCTTGATTTCATCAAGAGTACCTCTAAAAGGTTACAGGGTGAAGTCACCACCAACACCCAAAGACCAATTTTTGGCAACTGTGTGACAGGGGCATCAACATTATTTTTTTTTTTACAGCAAGGCCAATTCTTGCTTTCATCAAGAGTACCAGGTTACAGGATGAAGGCACAACCAACACCCAAAGCTCAATTTTCCACAACTATTTGACAGGGACATCCCCCTCCCACCGCCATCCGGTGCTTCATAGCCGCTTGATCATCCTTATAGGCGGCGGGAGGGGACATTCCCCCCTCCCGCCACCATCCGGTGCTTCTCCGGGCCATCGGGGGCCCGGAGAGATGATCGCCGTGCGCCGGATTGAAGGCATAGAGATGACCAGTCATCTCTATGACCGTCGGAGGCCCGGGCGCGATGTGATGACATACCCGTAAGTAAACAAACCGTAATTGCGGCTAGTAAGAATGAGATCTGTGCATTTTTTTTCACGATCTCATTCTTTCCAGCCTGGAGGAGAGATGTGGGGTCTTATTGACCCCGCATCTCTCCTTAAAGAGGAATTGTCACACACTATTCCTATTACAAGGGATGTTTACATTCCTTGTAATAGGAATAAAAGCGATCAAATTTTTATTTTTAAAGTGTAAAAAACAAATAAATATGTAAAATAAAAAAAAATAAAAAAAATTAAAATGCCCCTGTCCCCGGTAGCTCGCGCTCATAAGCGAAAGCACACGTAAGTCCCATCCACGTATGTAAACGTCGTTCAAACCACACATATGAGGTGTCGCCGCGTGCGTTAGAGTGTGTGCAAAAACTAGACCTCCTCTGTAACTCCAAACTGGTAACCTGTAAACATTTTAAAGCGTCGCCTATGGAGATTTTTAAGTAACAAAGTTTGGTGCCATTCCATGAGTGTGCGCAATTTTAAAGCATGACATGTTAGGTATCTATTTACTCCGCGTAACATCATCTTTCATATTTTACAAAAAAAATGGGCTAACTTTACTGTTTTGTTCGTTTTTTAATTCATGAAACCATTTTCTTTACAAAAAAATGGCGTTTGAAAAGTTATTGCGCAAATACCGTACAAGATAAGAAGTTGCAATGACCGCCATTTTATTCCCTAGGGTGTCTGCTAAAAAAAGATATATAATGTTTGGGGGTTCTGAGTAATTTTCTAGCAAAAGAATGATGATTTGTACATGTAGGAGAGAAGTGCCAGAATAGGCCCGGTATGGAGGTGGGTTTTAAAGCCCTGTATTGAAGTGGTTAAAGTGAAACAATAAAAATGAAATATTCCTTTAAATTTTGTGCCTGGGGGGTGTCTATAGTATGCCTGTAAATTGGCGCATTTTTCCCGTGTTTAGAACAGTCCCGAAGCAAAATTAAATTTCTAAAGGAAAAAAAAGTAATTTAAAACTACTCTGTAGGCTGTAATGAATCGTTGGATCTCGGCAATACAGATAAAACTCATTAAAAAAAAATGGCATGGGTTCCCCCCCAGTCCATTACCAGACCATTTAGGTTTGGTATGAATATTAAGGGGAACCCCGAACCAAAATTAAAAAAAAATGCGTGTGATCCCTACAAATTCCATACCAGGCCCTTCAGGTCTAGTATGGATATTAAGGGGAACCTTGCGCCATTTAAAAAAAAATTGCGTAGGGGTCCCCCTCAAAATCTATACCAGACCCTCCAGGTCTGGTATGGATTTTAAGGGGAACCCTGCACCAATATTAAAAAAAATGGCGTAGGGGTCCCTCAAAAATCTATACCAGACCCTTATCCAAGCTGGCAGGCCACAGGAAAAGAAGGGGGACGAGAGAGGGCCCCCATCCTGAACCGTACCAGGCCACATCCCCTCAACATGGGGAGGATGCTTTGGGGTCTGACCCCAAAGCACCTTGTCCTCATGTTGATGGGGACAAGGGCCTCATCCCCACAACCCTTGCCCAGTGGTTGTGGGGTCTGTGAGCGGGGGGTTTATTGGAATCTGGAAGCCCCTTTTAACAAGGGGACCTCCAGATCCTGCCCCCCTATGTGAATTGGTAACGGGTACATTGTACCCCTACAATTTAACCCAAAAAAAGTGTCAACATTTAAAAAAAAAAACAAGAAACAGCTTGGGACAAGTCCTTTATTAAAAAATAAAACTCTCCAGTGATGTAAATACATCTCGCACCAACAACTGAAAAACTAATTTTAAAAAAGCCGCAACAGTTCCGCCTCCATGGGAGGTGGCCCCTGAGTGATGCTTCTCCGCTGTGACAGCTGTTATATAGTTGAGGGCAGGGCCACCCAGGGACATATACAGGTGACCTCGCCCCCTCTGATGCCAAGGGAAAATGCTGCGGGGCCACCCGGTGACATATACTGGAAACCCCCGTGGCGTCAGAGGGGGCGGTGTCACCCGTATATGTCACCGAAGAGCTGTGGAGATGGAAGCGGGGACATTGTGGGCTTCGTTTGCAGGTAAGTAGCACATAATGGACTAATATGCGATGCATACTAGCCCATTATACTTTTACTTTGCTGGGGAATAAAGAGGAAGTAAAACCCATCAGGGTTTACGTCTTCTTTAAGTAGGGTTTGTCCCATACAGATAAGCTCGGACAACACCTATAAAGTAATACAGTAGTTCCAATTGATGCATCAAAAAGTCATTCAGGGATATGGTACTAGGATTAGATGTACATAAAGCCTATTCTCTATCTGCACAATGGAGATTCCAGTACTATTCCTTGTCTGGATAAAAGCATTATACAATCAACCCACTGCTAATATATTATACTGTAATCATTATTCTGATCATTTTCCTATCGCAAGTGGAACTCAACAGGGCTGCCCCTTATCCCCTATACTATTTCTCCTAGTCCTGGAACCATTATCCATTCTTATTCAAGCTGATTCTGCCATCCATGGAGTGTGATTGGGAGTCAATACATTTAAAATTAACCTCTGTGCTGATGATTTACTTCTAACCCTGACTCTGCTGATCATTAGCCTTCCTAACCTCTTCTCCGCTTTAATCCAAATTCTCTAGAATAACCAGTTTGACAAAAAAATAAAAAATTAAATCATCCACTGCTAACATGTTCCCTCCAGATGAGACAGTTGCCTTATTTAGACAGACCTTCATGTTTAAATGGTCAACCTCTCATCTTAAATACCATTAACGTGAATCAATGGTACCAAAATTATGCTCAGCTACCTATATTGCAACCTTTTGAACCTCCAAATTGTAATATTTTCTTGGTGAAAACATACCCTTTTCTGGATTGGCAGAATTAATGCTGTTAAAATGTCCATTCTCCCAAAACTTCTCTATTTATTGTGCATACTCCCTATTCCCATCCCTACTCAAATCCTTTCAAAATCTTGTCACAAAATTAATATGCTCCAATAAGATACCTTGCATCACTAAACACACAGGGCCAGATTCTCAGTGGTGATACGACGGCGTATCTCCAGATACGCCATCGTATCTCTGCGTTGCGCCATCGTATCTATGCGCCTGATTCTTAGAATCAGTTACGCATAGATAGCTGTTAGATCCGACAGGCGTAAGCCTCTTACGCCGTCGGATCGTAACTGCATTTTTACGCTGGCCGCTAGGTGGCGCTTCCGTCGAATTCCGTGTCGAGTATGCAAATTAGCTAGATACACAAATTCCCGAACGTACGCCCGGCCAACGCAGTAAAGTTACGCCATTTACGTTAGGCTTTTCCCGGTGTATAGTTGCCCCTGCTATATGGTGGCATAAGTGTGGTGTAACAATGTTAAGTATGGCCGTCATTTCCGCGTCAAAATTTGCGTTGTTTGCGTAACTTATCCGTGAATGGGGCTGGACGTAATTTACGTCCACGTCAAAACCCATACGTCCTTGCGGCGTATTAGGAGCAATGCACACCGGGAGATTTCCACGGACAGCGCATGCGCCGTTCGTGAAAAACGTCAATTACGTTGGGTCACAGTACATTTACATAAAACACGCCCCCCCTGATCCAAATTTGAATTAGGCGGGTTTACTCCGGCTGATTTACGCTACGCCGCCGCAACTTACGGAGCAAGTGTTTTGAGAATACAGCACTTGCCCGTCTAAGTTCCGGCAGCGTAACGTAAATCGGATACGTTATGCCGCCGCAGAGATACTGGCCCACAATATATAATGTATGTATATACAGTACAGACCAAAAGTTTGGACACACCTTCTCATTCAAAGAGTTTTCTTTATTTTCATGACTATGAAAATTGTAGATTCACACTGAAGGCATCAAAACTAAATATAAAAATAAATAAAATATATTTCATATTCTAGGTTCTTCAAAGTAGCCACCTTTTGCTTTGATTACTGTTTGGCACACTCTTGGCATTCTCTTGATGAGCTTCAAGAGGTACTCATCTGGCGCAGCACCCCATCACTCTCCTTCTTGGTCAAATAGCCCTTACACAGCCTGGAGGTGTGTTTGGGGTCATTGTCCTGTTGAAAAATTAATGATGGTCCAACTAAATGCAAACCGGATGGAATAGCATGCCACTGCAAGATGCTGTGGTAGCCATGCTGGTTCAGTATGCCTTCAAATTTGAATAAATCCCCAACAGTGTCACCAGCAAAGCACCCCCACACCATCACACCTCCTCCTCCATGCTTCACGGTGGGAACCAGGCATGTAGAGTCCATCCGTTCACCTTTTCTGCGTCGCATAAAGACACGGGGGTTGGAACCAAAGATCTCAAGTTTGGACTCATCAGACCAAAGCACAGATTTCCACTGGTCTAATGTCCATTCCTTGTGTTCTTTAGCCCAAACAAGTCTCTTCTGCTTGTTGCCTTTCTTTAGCAGTGGTTTCCTAGCAGATATTCTACCATGAAGGCCTGATTCACACAGTCTCCTCTTAACAGTTCTAGAGATGTGTCTGCTGCAAAAGGTGGCTACTTTGAAGAACCTAGAATATGAAATATATTTTCAGTTGTTTTACACTTATTTGTTATGTATAATTCCACATGTGTTAATTCATAGTTTTGATGCCTTCAGTGTGAATCGTGAAAATAAAGAAAACTCTTTGAATGAAAAGGTGTGTCCAAACTTTTGGTCTGTACTGTATGCCATAAAGGCTTGGGCATTGCTATCTTCCACAAATACTTTCAGGCAGTTCAAAGTACCCCCTTAATCTGTCTCTTCACTCTCAGGGAAACTCTCCTGTGGGTAAATCTGGAAACGTATTTCTGCTTACCTGTAAGAGCCGGTTCACACTGGGGCGACCTGGCATCTGACTTCAAGTTGCCCCAAGTTGCCCCAAGTCGCGCAGTCGAGAAAATGAATGGAAGTGAATGGGAGCCATCTTAATGTACACTACTGAAGTCGCTCCGACTTCAGAAAAGGTTCCTGTACTACTTCAATCCGACTTCCAGGCAACTTGTAGGCAACTTGTACCCATTGATTTCAATGGAAGTCGCTTCAGAAGTCGGATCACTGTCTTAATTTAAGCAACAATACAGGAAGATAACATACATTTCTCAGGCAAACTCCCCCCCCTCCCTCCCACAGAGTTGATTGTTGTTTGATTGGCCACTGGAAAGCCTCCTGTCTTGGAGGTGACTTGAAGTTGCCTTGTACTGTCCTGGAGGCAACTTGAAGTTGCCCGAAGGGAGCTGCGGTGGCTCAAAGCGATTGGCACTGCGCTGACAAGCCATTCACCTCTGCAGCTAGGGGTTCAGATCCCGGTCTCGGCTACATGTGAATTGAGTTTGGTGGTCTCAGCCCGGCTCCCGGTGGGTGTGCTATGCGAGGTAAGCCTGCACTTAGTACGCCCACCCCCTCCCACAAAAACCACCACACTTACGCGCACTCGAAATTGGGTTAACATGCATGCACTTTGACCACGCGGTCTCTAAAAAAGAGAGGCGAAGGACTAACAGGGCTGGTTGAGCGGGCAAAATCCTCTCACTCCCTTATAGGGAGTCCCTCTGCCCCGTTGGGCTTTAAAGCGGAGCAGGTAGGGCGGGCTGTGTGGGAGGACCCTGGAGAAAGGTGGCAGATTGCCTCTGGGGGAGGCCTGCCTACTCCCAACTCCTGCAGTCCGGCTCCTCTCTCGAGTACACGCACAAAATACACTTAATAAAAAAATAAAAAAAATTGAAGTTGCCTTGTAAGTTGCCTTGTAAGTTGCCTGATGATTCATACTCAAGTCGTGTCCAAATTGCCTCCCAAAGTCGTGCTAGAAGTCGTGTTGCCCCTGTGTGAATGGGCTCTAAATATCTAGGCTCTCCCCTGACTCCCATCTCGATAAAGACCCCTACTAAAACACAATTTAGCGATCTGGGATGCTACCAAATTATTTAGCAAATGTATTTCACCACATTTACCTTTCCTTCCACTTCTAGGTAATCTGCTCATACTTGGCTTGAAACCACGTAGGATCCATGTAGGAGAGCGCATCTTTGTGCGGGCGTAACGTATCCTATTTACATTACGCCTTACGCCTCCGCAACTTTGACAGGCAAGTGCAGTATTCTCAAAGCAAAGTTGCGGCGGCGTAGCGTAAATAGGCTGGCGTAAGCCTGCTTAATTCAAAGGAAGATGTGGGCGTGTATTATGTAAATGTATTGTGACCCCACGTAAATGACGCTTTCTCCGAACGGCGCATGCGCCGTCCGTTAAGGTATCCCAGTGCGCATGCTCCAAATTAACCCGCAAAAAGCCAATGCTTTCGACGTGAACGTAAATTACGCACAGCCCTATTCGCGAACGACTTACGCAAACAACGTAATCGACGGAAAATTCGACGCTGGCCCGACGTCCATACTTAACATTGGTACGCCTCATCTACGCCTCATAGAGCAGGTATAACTTTACGCCGGAAAAAGCCTTACGTAAACGGCGTATCTGTACTACGACGGCCAGGTGTACGTTCGTGAATAGGCGTATCTAGCTGATTTACATATTTCTAGGTGTAAATGAGCGTAGACGCCCCTAGCGGCCAGCGTAAGTATGCAGTTAAGATACGATGGTGTAGGAGACTTACGCTGGTCGTATCTTATACAAATTCTGGTGTATCTGATTCTTTGAATCAGGCGCCAAGATACGACGCCTCACACTCAGAGATACGACGGCGTATCTGGAGATACGCCGTCATATCTCCTACGTGAATCTGGGCCACAGTATATACAGTATTTACACTCATACAGCTGGGAGGATAAAATCAAAGGCAAATTTCAAGCTCCCCACATAGAAATGTTTTCAGTATATGCAAATTAAACATTGGCTCACTTCATTAATGCCTAACAAGGATCTTACCATTTAACTATTGCTTTTTTAACCTTTATGTTAGCATACAACTCTCTCCCCTGAATTGATCACCATATTATACTCACAACTAAATCCCATAACTAAGTCAAGGTCCCATTTCTATGCTTCTAAATGGAAGAATGACCTCAAAAGTAACAAGACCTCAGAGGATTGGCGACAAATTTGGTCCACAGTATGCACTCACTCCATAGATGTGTTTGTCACTGAACTGGCATTCAGAGTTTTTCATTCAATAGTATATGACCCTGACCAGACTGCCACATCTTCACCCTGCCACCACTTTAACCACTTTCATATGCTTTGGAGGCTGTAATGCTGCTGACGATGTGCTTCACACCTGGTATACCTGCCCCAAGTTCAACAACACCTGAACTAATGTTTTTGTTAATGGGCAACTTACAAGTATACTCATGGAAATTTCTCAAAGTGTGGTTCCCATGGACCCAATATACTTATTTTCACCTGAAAGTTGTGCCTTCCTGTAAAAATTATTGAGGAGAATGACATCTCAGATACCTCTCTTCCTTTCTTTAAGCTTTTATTCCAAAGGGGGGACCCCTCAAGGTTTTTGTCATGGAGTCTTTCAAAATATTAGCCCCCACCCCCCGCTCTCTTCTTCTCTTCTTTATCTTTTTCTTTCTCCTCTCTCTCTTCTCTTTTTTGAGTTTCTCTTTAACTACAAAAATAGCACCTCATACTGAACTTTTTCTCTAAATTAGCTTTCATTAATGTGAAACTGTTGTAAGCAATGATGACTATGTAGCATTTTGCAAACATTTTCATTCCATGTAAACTTATCAACAGTAATAATGATCATTTTGGAACATCTGTATATGAAAAACCTTTATATTAAAAACCATTGAAAGTGAAAAAGACCCAGTTGTGGATTACCAAAGACTACAAAACCCTGCTGCTGATGCTGCAGACTAAACTTCTAAATGTCATCCGCCCAAAAACAAATGTATACAACTGCCACTATTACCAGCTTCTGCCACCTCTCCTGGCTGATTCCAGTGCTCTGACACTGTAAAGGTTCCACAAAAGTTGCTAAACCTCAGATGACAAAGTTCTAACTTGTGCTGCAGGGTTAACCCTGTGGTGTGCCTCACAGTGTTCTATCCCAAGTGCCATACAAAGTTTCTGGTGACTTCAGATGCAAAATTTGTAATGTTTGCTTCAGGGAATATCCAGCATTGCTTCTTGAATTATGCAGTCTATTTTGGTGCACTTTCACTTGCCTCATTACCTTGTCTTATACCGTGGCCTAAAGAGCTGCTTACATACTGTCTAGGCACTGAAAATTATTTGCGGCTATTGCCTCTCTAATAATACACTTTAATTTGTATTTATAGATAAATGCTGCCCTGTCTCTCCATCTTATATTGCAACCTAAACAAGCTACTCACATACTGTCCAGCCACTGGACAAAATGTGTGGCTATTGTCTGTCAAATAATAAATTCTAATCGTTATTTCTAAATAAAAGCTATCTTATCTATACCACTTATATTGCAGCATTATCAATCTATTTACATGCTGTCCAGCCACTGAACACAATTTGTGGCTACTGTCTCTCAGATAATACACACTCCTTTTTATTGCAAGATTAAATCTGTCCTGTCTTTCCCTCTTACATTACAGCATAAACAAGCTACTTACATAGTAAAGTCACTGGGCAGAATACATGGCTATTGCCTCTCAAATAATAATTGGTAATCATTATTTTTAGAGCTACCTCATCTCTCTCTTATTTTGTAGCCTAAACAAGCTTTTTACATAGGGTTCAGCCACCAAACAATATTTACGGCTTTTGTCTCTAAATGAAGGCATTCAAGTTTTTACCTGCCTCTTCTCTCCCTCTTATATTGTAGCCTAGACAAACTGCTTAATATCCGCCACTGTAAAATATTTGTGGCTTTAGTCTCGAAAAAACTACATTTTAATGCTTATTTTAAGATACAAGCTGCCTTGTCTCTCTCTCTCTCTCTCTCTCTCTCTTGCATTGCAGTCTTACCAAGCTGTTTATATTCTGTCCAGCTACTGTACAATATTTGAAGCAATTTTCTCTTAAATAATACACATAGGCCCAGATTCACAGAGAGCGGGCGCACAATACGCCGCTGTAGCGCAAACAATGTACACTACGCCAACGAAGCGCAGAGAGGCAAGCATGGAATTCACAAAGCCAGTGCTCCCAAAACTGCGCTGGATTTCGAAGGCGTACACCAGCGTAGGTGGAAGTAGGCGTGAGCCATGCAAATGAGGCGTGACCTAATGCAAATGATGGGCCGAGTGCCAGACAGATACGTAACACGAACTGCGCATGCGCCGCGACATGGACGCATCCCTCTGCGCATGCTCACAACCATGTCGGAACAACTGCCTAAACTACGCCGGATCACTGCGTACGGCGTAAACGTAACCTACACCCAGCCAGACACGTCCAATGTAAAATACGCCGGCTTGTGTTCCCTGGTGCAGACCTTTGCATGTCTGCTGCTGGGTTACACCTCCTTTATGGGGAATCATTTTATGCCGGACGTACAACTTACGCGCACTGCGTCGGGTGCACGTATGTTCATGAATCGCTGTATTTCACTCATTTGCATATTGGAATGGCTAATCAATGGGAGCACCACCATGCGTCCAGCCTAAATGTGCGCCCACCCTACGCCGGTGTAGGCAAGTTACGTCGGCGGGATGAAGTCTTAAGGCGCATCTTAGTTTGTGGGTCCGGCGCACAGATACGACGGCGCACATTTGCACGTACGTCAGCGTATCTTGTTATACGTCGGCGTAAGTGCTTTGTGAATCTAGGCCATAATGTTTATTTCAAGATAAAACATGCTTTGTATCTATGTGAGGTATATGTTATA
Source organism: Rana temporaria (assembly GCF_905171775.1). Classification (NCBI taxonomy): domain Eukaryota; kingdom Metazoa; phylum Chordata; class Amphibia; order Anura; family Ranidae; genus Rana; species Rana temporaria. Next base: position 200,310,498 of record NC_053490.1, read on the forward strand.
AACTTTTCCTATGTTATAAAAACTTTTCTTTTTTTTTCTAGACACTTATATTAGTACACCTGCTGTGCATCTGATGTATATTTTATAATATATAATTAATTTACTTATATTGCGCCAATAAATTTTACAACTATTTGACGAGCACCTAGAATTATCCATATTACAATTCAGTGCCTGTACTTCAATATATGCACTAGGGCCCGAGCTGCATGAAAGTGAAACAGCCTAATATTATGTACTTGGGATATCAACATAAATAAACTTTGGGTGAACAATTCAACATCATCAGATATTCTCTTGTAGAATATGGGACCCGGACAATAGCATTATAATGCTAAATGGCGACTTTACTACCTATTTATTAAATCTATTTAGGGAGAAAATGTAATGTCTGTAAACAGTTATGTGATATAAAGCAAGAGGAATAAACATTTAATAATTTATTTTTTATTTTTTAAAGATTGATCATGTCAATGTTTCAACAGCTTTTAAGTTCATGAGAAAGAAACAATGAACATTCATAGCACATTCACATTTACATTCACATTTAAATGGCTGCTGTGTGAATATATATATAAAAAAAAAAAAGACTTTACTTTTTTGTAGTCTAATTGGATTGGCATGTATCCAATTGCAATAGGAACCTCATTTTCACCCTGTCAAACAAAATGCTTATGGTTTTGAAGACTGTGTCATGCAATTCATAGAAAAATTACAGATGCATTTTTGTTTTTTATGGAAAGTAATTTCCTCATGATAAAAATACATTAAGTCAAGACACATATCAGAAAAGTGATTGACATCTGAAAAGTGCATCAAATGTCACTCATGATGCTCTAGGCTTGCTTGCACATTTTGGCCTTGAACTATAAGTGCTGCTTTATTTAAGCTGTAGTTATTTGCATAGAAGCGCTTGTTTTCTGCAAATGATGAAAGGAAAAAGAGATTCAATGCACAGAAAGCTAATATGTAATCTTTAAATATGGAAAACACAATCTATATTAGTTTTTTGTATATTCCTGTTTTAATAGGTTATCGTATACTTTTACCCAGCATTATTTTGTTTTTAGATTTTAATAGTTACTCTTTTTTCATAACCGTGTTTACAATAACACGATACTTGGTGGGCATTGGAAGAAGGAGAATGGCTTGCTATGTATAATATTCTGCTGAGAGTGTTTCTTTTGGAAGTGAATAATGAGCGTCTAGTGTTGGCTGCCTTTCCCTATTAGACACTAGAGGGGACATACATGATTTAATCAATAGATTGAAAGTATCCTCCTCAATTGAGTTTGGGGACTATTTTGGAGTGGTGAGTATGGTGATTGAGTACTGGCACTCTGAATTTGGCATATTGGTCTTTGGGGAGTGTTCATATTAAAGAACAGGATTCACATCAGGAACATGAGGTAATATACAATTACCATTGATTAACAAGTCACTTTCAAGTTACAAGTCAACATAAAACAAAATACATATATATGAATAATTTAAAATAACTATGGTAAAACTATAAAATCTCATGCCTAAGGAAGGCTGCCCATTCCAATTAGAATTGACTCTGTAGGGGTTATTTAAGAAAGGCAAATCCACTTTGCACTACAAGTGCAAACTACAAATTGCACTTTAAAGTGCACTGAAAGTGCACTTTGAAGTGCATTCGCTGTAAATCTTAGGCCCCGTACACACGAGAGGATCGATCCGCTGAAATTGATCCGCGGATCGGTTTCAGCGGATAGATCCACTGGTGTGTACGATCCAGCGGATATTTATCCGCGGATATATTTTGGGCCGACCGATTTCCAGCGGATAAAAATTTCTTAGCATGCTAAGAAATCTATCCGCTGGAATCGGCTCCAGCGGATCGATCCGGTGGTCTGTACAGACTCACCGGATCGATCCGTCCGAACCCATCCCTCGCATGCGTCGTAATGATTCGACGCATGCGTGGATATCCTTATATGACAGCGTCGCGCACGTCGCCGCGGTGTGAATTCGGCGCGGATTTTGATCCGATGGTGAGTACAATCCAGCGGATCGAAATCCTCAGAGGATTTATCCGCGGAAACGGTCCGGAGGACCGTATCCGCGGATAAATCCTCTCGTGTGTACCCGGCATAAGGGGTAGACCAGAAATGAGGCTCAGCTCTGCTGATTTTATCATTCAATCATGTGCAAGCTAAAGTGCTGTTTTTTATTTTACAGATTTCGGATCAGATTTTTGGATCTACAGAGACTGCACGTCCAAGTGCAATTTGCACTTGTAGTTTGCACTTGTAGTGCAAAGTGGATTTGCCTTTCATAAATAACCCCCTCTGTGTTTCTAAAAATCCCTCTGAAATATTTTGTATTTGTGTTACAATCCTAATAGTAGATGCATTGGACAGGACCTTCATTTCATGAGATGACAATGCTCTAGTCACCCATGATGCTGCTGCTCTCAGCTTTCTAAAGTGAAAGCACATTACTCTATGTGCAAGAAGTTGAAGAGTTTATGCAAAAGTACTGCTAGCAGTGGGACTGAGTACTGAGGAGATCACGCTGAGTGCCAAGTGGGCACCATGAATACCAAGGCGGCACTGTGAGTACTGAAGGGTTACTATTACATTCTCAGTTTAGAACAAACAAATAGTGCTCAGAATAGAATAAATTCAATTAAGTTAAATTAAACCAAAAATAATCTTTTTTTTGGCTATCACCATTACGTTAGTGGGTAATACATCCAACAGGAGTGGGGATGCAGCCTGGTGCACATCCTGTTCCATGCATACATCTTATATTCAAGGGTGAAAACTTTTGTGCTAGATGTGAGCCCAAATGCAGGATCTAAAGAATCAACTAGCAACACTCAGAAGCATCAACAATCTGGAAAGGAGTGTGGACCCTACCCATCAGATTCTGGCTAAGTCTAATATAGAGGAGGATGGCGATATGAAAAGTGTTATAGAGGCTAGTCCTGAGTTCACACATCCCAATAAATATTCCCAGTTGCATGGCGTTGGTGATATCAGCTCAGGAGTGGCATTGCTGGAGCAGAATACCTATACTAGCTGCCAGAAGAACATCTACTCCATTAAGAATGGTGGCAGGAGCACAGGCAAAGATAGACAGATACTGGTGGTGGGGGCTCAATTGTTAGAAGGACAGATAGATACAATTTTTTCATACGAAGGGTCATGGTGGTCTGGTAAGTAGGCACTTACCTCTACCTTTCACCGGGTGTCGCCAGTTTGATATCTGTTCCGTAGTGATGGTGTCTACTCTCAAGTCAATCATTTGATGCATTGACTTATCATTTAGTGACCATTGCTGCATTTTTTGGACCTGTTTGCACCTATTTTTTGATGTTGTCATTATATAAGCACTTACACTTTAAATCACTATTATATTGTTGACCTTATAGTTAATATATTGTTTCAAGTTAGAATTTGGAATTTATTTATCACCTACTATTAGCGCCCCCTTATTATTATACACCCCCCACAGAAGGACAGATAGACCAATCTGTCACAGAGACCATAATCACCAAACAATATGTGGTTTACCAAGCTCTTGAGTTTTGCACATTGCAGATCGGATGGACAGATTGTTGGGTAGGGCTATGGAGGGTCCAGCTGTCATGGCACGTATTGGTACAAATGTTAGGGGAAGTTGGAGTATCCTTAAAAAGGATTTCAGGGATTTTGGTGCTATACTAAAGAAACTCACCTTCAAGGTATTATTTTCTGAAACGTGGCTGTACCACAAGCCACACCCGAGAGGCAGCAGGAGCTTTGAGAGCTAATCAAGTGGCTAAGAAACTGGGATTAATGGAATTAGACAAACTTTGTGGTCAGTTTCCAGGACTACAGCACAGATGGACTAAACCTAAATCTAAAGGGTGCACTCTGTTAGGCGGTGATCAGCAGGTTGGAAGAACTTTTTTTTTTCATTCAAGGTTGGAAGAACTTTTAACCTAGGATTTGCCTGTTTGGGGGGGGGGTATGGAATCAGTGAGAGGTATACTGTGCAGTGAGTCAAAGTGTGTAGATGCTAGCAATTTTAGGGGGAAGGGGAGGGGCCTCAACCAGATGATATAGAAACTAAAGTATCCAAGACTAATGGTACTAGGCTTGCTGAATTTACCTTTTACCTAAGAGCAAGCAAGGATATAAGCATATGCACAGTTTTGTACAAAATTAAAAGGTATGTACACAAATGATAGAAGTCTGGTTAATAAAATGAAAGAACTTAATCTTATGATGATGATTTTAACTTTATGTGAATATAGGAACTTGGTTTGACAGCTCACATGACTTGCTTGTGACTATCCAAGAGTACACTGTGTTTTGGTGGGACAGGGTACGCAGAAGAAGAGGAGGGGTTTGCCTATATGTCAAGAGTGAATTGATAGTGAATATGAGGGATGACATTGATAACAGGGCTAGTGACAAGGTGGAGTTGTTGTGGCTGGAGCTTGAAAGGGACAAAGCAAACTGAAAATGAATTGAGAGTGTATGCTATAGGCCACATAACCTTAAGGATTGAGGATATTGGCATAACATTGGCACTCATGATGATATTGTAGGTACCTGGATAGAGTGGAAATTAATGGCATATTTTTAATGGTCTAAAGCCTGTCCTGAGACCAATTCAGTTTCACATGTTTATGTGTGTTTGCTGATGAAACAAAGCTAAGCAGGGCAATAACTTCACAAGAAATTACAGCAACTTTACAAGAAGAACTAGTTAAAATAGAGAAGTGGGCAGCAATATGTCAGACGAGGTTTAATACTAAAAATGTAAAAAGTAATGCACTTGGGAGCTAAAAATATGACAAGGATCTAGGGGTCATAAGAGATCACAGACTCAGCAATAGCATAAAATATCAAGCTGCGGTAAGCAAGGCTAGCACACTACTAGCGTGCATTAAATTGGGTATTTCACTATAATTTCACTCTAATCTTACCACTTTACAGAACCTTTGTTTCACTGCATCTTAAGAATACAGTGCAGTTTTGGTCACCAGTCCTCACTCTGGAAGGATGTCCTTGAACTGGAGAGAGTCCAGAGAAATGTAACAAATCTAATAAGGGGCTGGAGGACCTCAGTTATTAGAGTAGTGTTGAGTAAAATAAGTTTGTATGCTGAACCCTAAAATTGAGTGCTGAAATTTATGTCAATGGGAGCCGAACTTGTCAAATTAAAAATGCCCATTTTCTGAGCCAAAAGTTAAGAGGGTGTCAAATAAATAGCAGGGGGGGTCATTACATGTACAAATGCAGATTTTCTTTTTCCATGCTGCCAGGGGCACAGACATTTACAGCTGTAAAAAAAAAAAAAAAAAGGCCGGCAAGGTGTTGTGGTAGGTGTTGGTTATTGGTATTGGCGAGTACTGGTAAAAAAAAGAACATGGTATCGGTGCATCCCTAATGTGTTCTGAGGCAGGTTCATTTATCTCTTATTCTGCTCTGCTGCCTTCTTTGGGAATTGATAATGCACTTTGTCTATTCCCAATTAAGTCCACCTACTGATGCAGAATTATGTTTACTGTCACTCCCAGGCTGTGATTGAAGTGCTTCAGTGAAACCCCTGCCACATAAGAATACATTTATTGATAGCCTTTTTAAGAGAACAATTGGCACTCAAAACCAGGAGAATACATATGTTATTCAGCTGGCGAATAAGTGAAGAAAATGCAATGGCATATGTGTGCAGCCTTTAGGAGTCACACAAGGGTACATGTACACCAGAGCAACATAAAGATACAGCATAAGCATACACAGGTTTGGGCTAGTAATTGTTAAAGTGTAACTCCAATTTAATGGAAAAATACAGTATATTGCAAACTAAAAAATGAAAATAGTGGGTACAAGATGTTACACAAGCCATGATGTAATTTAATGTTATTAAAAACAACATTTCCCTTTCAAACTGCAGCAGTGTAATTTTCTGTAAAATGCAATGCAATATGGCTACCTACCTGGAGGCATTCTGTACACAGTTGGTATACAGAACACCTCCAGAAATATAATTTTCTGCATAAGTGAAGAACTCCTAAGTGCTAAGTGCTAAGATACATCCTTTGAAATAGAAATTACATTTTTGGTGAAATATTCCTTTAGGGTTAATCACTTCCTTTTACATTGATGCAGACAAGGCAACTCTAAAATGAATTAGTCACTTCAATTCAGAATCAGTAGCCAAAGACACAAAAGTTGAACAAACAGCTTTTTCTTTAGAGCAGAAACAGGTAGGAATCTGCAATAGCAAAAACTTGCAAATGTACATACAGTAGATCACGCACAGTGTACTGTGTTTTTTTTGTCACTTATTAAGAATATTTACTTAAACTATATAATATACTTTCTTACCTCAGGTATTGGATGATGATGATGATGATTGGAAACAGTGACAGTAATACTTTCCTGCTGTATGACAAAGGCTGTACTCTGCAACAAAGGCTATGTGACTGCTTTTAATATTCAGTTTGTGGGGCATTGACTTACAATCGTGTAAAACTGGCAGAACCCAAAAGCCTTTTCTCTTGTTGAGAGGGTTATTTACATAAAGGTTCTAAGGATATATTGCCTGAAGTATCTCTAGTGGTAACTGAAGTCAAGGTTAGGTGACAGCAGATAGCATTTATTTTACATTGATTGCATCTTGCTACAGGCCTTGGCCTATTAGCCTTTATTATTAAAAAAATAAATTATGGAAAAAAGTCATTGAGGTTTCAAAAATGGAAGTGATTCCCAAAGCAGCCAATACAATCCAATTTAGAAGTTTTTTTTCTATTAAAAACTTAAGTGCCCTTAAGAGCCGGTTCACACTGGGGCAACCTGGGATCCGACTTGAAGTCTCCCCAAGTTGTCCCAAGTCGTGCGGTTGATAAAATCAATGGAAGTGAATGGGAGCCGTCTTAATGTACACTACTGAAGTCGCTCCGACTTCAGAAAAGGTTCCTGTACTACTTAAATCCGACTTGTAGGCAACTTGTACCCATTGATTTCAATGGAAGTTGCCTCAGAAGTCTGATCACTATCTTAACTGAAGAAACAATACAGGAAGATAACATACATTTCTCAGGCAAACCCCTCCCACAGAGGTTCACGCCAACCGAAAAAACCATCCCGCAACAACATGGACACCCCCGCCCATTCTGGGTAAAACCATCGCCCCTAGCACCAAAGTCAAAAGTCTCTGAGTCATTTTCGACACCAACATGACAATGGATGTGCAAATAGGGTCAGTAGTCAGTGGATCACACCACCTGCTGCGCCTACTACACAGACTCACCCCCTTTATTCCAAAAGAAGACATAGCAGTCGTGGTGGGTGCAATTATCAACTCCAGACTTGACTATGCAAATGCCCTCTATCTCGGACTCCCCAAATACCAAATCACTCGTCTGCAAGTCGTTCAAAATACAGCAGCTCGACTAGTGACTGGCAAAAAAACATGGGAATCAATCTCATCTTCTCTGAGATCCCTTCATTGGCTGCCAGTAAAAGACAGAATCACTTTCAAGGCACTCTGCCTAATGCATAAGTGTATTCAAGGAAAGGCTCCCCAATATCTATGTGAAAAACTAAAAGTTCACAACCCCAATCGCGTTCGGCGATCCACCAGCCAAAATCTACTCCAGATACCCAAAGCCAGATACAAATCCAAAGGAGAATATAGATTTGCAGTCCAAGGACCTAGACTGTGAAACGCTCTACCAACATCCATCCGATTGGAGGTGAACCACTCGGCCTTCAGAAGAAAGATCAAAACCTATCTCTTCTGAGATCAAAAAAGTTTTACTCAGGAAATGGACACTAAGCGCCCAGAGGCGATACAGTTCGCATGTGTTGCGCTATATAAGTTTTTCACTCACTCACTCACAGAGCTGATTGTTGTTTGATTGGCCACTGGAAAGCCTCCTGTCCTGGAGGCGACTTGAAGTTGCCTTGTACTGTCCTGGAGGCAACTTGAAGTTGCCTTGTAATTGCCTGATGATTCATACTCAAGTCGTGTCCAAGTTGCCTCCCAAAGTTGTGCTGGAAGTCGTGTTGCCCCTGTGTGAACCGACTCTAACAGTCTTCTGTTTTCCAGACTCTTTGAAAAAAAAAAAAGGTTGATGACAACCAACACAAATGCCTTGCTATATAAAGGCAGGAATATGTAACTTTACTAGCAGGTTTTTAAGTTTGGGTCTTGACAAAGTTCAAGTATACCTTTATTATTAATATACTATACTGTATATTCAGCAGTGCTGGCTTACCTACCAATGTAAAGTCTGGTGACCATATTTTCAGCTGCAATTGGTTAATAATTAGAATAATAATGTATTTTTTGAAATAATGGCATTATGGCATTATTAATGAGTTTTTTTTATGAATGGCAGCTTTCCTAAGTATAATTATGAAAATTGATCTTTTGCATTTACTGTATTCTTTGAAATCAGATAAATGATTTAACTACATGTATTATTTCTAATAAATATTCAAGAGTGCGTTTAAACAAGGTTTCACATTCTATTCTTGCTCGTAGGCCCCCATTTAAATAAATGTGTAATTGCTCCGTTTTTTTCCACTCACAAGTTTAGACTGGCTGTCTAACCTGCTAGCTGTAGCTGTTTGCTGTTTGCATTTTTAATGGCTTTCTATCATTGGTGAAGCCTTAATTTTTCTCTTCCTGAAATTTTCTTAACTATTTAACCAGTAGTTATATGTCACATCTAAAACGTATTCTGGCCTCATATTACATTTTGCAGATCAAGGCAAAGGGACTTAAATTAAGTAAAAATAAGAACCTTTATTTATGATAACCCCTAATATTGCATTCAATGTAGAACTGCCTTCTTCAACACTTTTACCCTGGAGAAGCCCTTGAAAAACTTTTAGGGTCTTGGAGAACCCATTAAATACTTTTCTAATCTACAGCTAATGGAACATTAGCATGATTGCTCTGATGTAGATATAATAAATTAATAAAAAAATAACTGATAAAACGTACCTCTTTAATTGAACACTGTGCTTGTTTTTGTGCACATGCACTTGATTCTGCAAGAACATGTTCAGTGTGCACTTGGTGTTCAGCGGGTGTCATTTACAGCAGTGGAAGTGGAAGCCGCCGCGCCTCCATTACATTTGGATCTGTATACATCGCATTATGATTTCTACGGTCTTGTAAGTGCACAACTTTTTGGCCTAATAAATTATTCTTTATTGTATTATGCTATGGTCTTTCTCTCTAAATTTTCAAGACAAACAGACATCGCCTCAGGCATTTGATAGAGGGTCCGGAGGGAGACCAAACAAAAACCCACGCCTGCTGAGACCACTTCATGTGGTCATATTGATAGAGAAAGGAGACTACACTACATCTGGGTGTCTTTCCTGGTGGATGAAGTTCGCTCTATTTCCTTACCTATCTTCTGGATGATCATTCGGATTAACCCTTTAAGGATCAGATTCATTCCATGAGGATGGATTGTTTATGTCTTTTTATTCACCCAATGCAGTGGGAATTTTCTTTTTGATTATACTTTATCTGTTTTTCCCTTTTTTCACTTAAGGTCTTTTTGTGTCACATATATTGTTTTTTCACTAATATTTGATATTATATATTATATGGCACGGATAGGCAACACTGATGAGCAGGCACAGATGGCCACTGAAAGGCAGCACTGACTTGCATCACTGGCACCAAATTGGCATCACTGATGAGCACAGATTGGCATCCCTGATGGGCACTGATTGGCATTACTGCTGGACACTGTTGGGGCTGCACTGATCATCAGTGCCCTGATGATCTGTGCAGGTCTCACCTGTGAGCAAATGCCGCTGATTGGCTCTCCTATCCTCACACTCTATCAATGTGAGGCGAGGAGAGCCGATAACTGGTATTTCCTTGTTTACATGTGATCAGCTGTAATTGGATACAGTTGATCACATGGGCAAAGAGCAGCATCATCAGCTCTTTAGCGAGGTTGGGGGTAGTGGCATGTCCCTCGCGGGCACAGAAGTGCAGTGTGACTGGGATGCTGTCATATGAAGTAGTCCCAGAACAAGAGAGCACTTCGCCCGCCATCATTTGTCTATACGGTGGGCGGGATGTGGTTAAAAAAGAAAACGAATGCAGCTGCCACATATAAGGATTGATAAGCTGTAATATATTTCAATTTTGGACATAAAGTGGTTGTAAAGGCAGAAGTTTTTTTTATCTTGATGAATTCTATATTGAAAAATATGATCTATCTAATTACTGTATAAATGTATATGGATGGGTTGATGATATATGCACAGGGAGCAATAAGAGAGGAAGTGTTTATTTATGTATGTGCCATAATGGGCTCCATGTGCAATGTATTATCTACTATACATTTTTAGGGAATTCAAATTAATAAATATTATTTTAACAGTTAAAGTAAGTGTTTGGTTAATTTAGTACCAGGAAAGTGATGCTATTTAATGTTATTTCTCTGTGTGAAACGCATGGGCTGCTGGTAGATGAAAAGTAAAAATGTACTGTACAGTCTATACTAGGCATGTGCAATTTGTTTTGTAACAAATCAAAATTCGGCCAAATTTTGCATCTTTCGAACATTCGGGTGTATACGAACGTCCCAAGGAAAAAAATTATGAATTTCAACTAATATGAAAGAAATTAAAATTGCAATTAAAAAATGTAATTGGCATAATTTGTTAATTCATTTAAGGTCTAATGAAACAGCAGGTTGACTCGTAATGGCATTAACGAATGATCTGAATTCATTTGTATCAATTTGTTTTTTTTTCTATTAGTAATCCATCCGAATGTTTGCAAAATATAGTGAATGAATAGTCTTTTAACCACCTCAGGCCCGGAGGATTTGGCTGCCCAATGACCAGGCCATTTTTTGCGATTCGGCACTGCATCTTTTTAACTGACAATTGCGCGGTAATACAACCTTACACCCAAATAAAATTGACATCCTTTTTTTCCCACAAATAGAGCTTTCTTTTGGTGGTATCTGATCACCTCTGCGTTTTTTATTTTTTGCGCTGTAAACAAAAAAACGGCGACAATTTTGAAAAAAATCTATGTTTTTTACTATTTGCTTTAACCACTTCAATACAGGGCTTTAAAACCCACCTCCATACCGAGCCTATTCTGTCACTTCTCTCCTACATGTACAAATCATCAATCTTTTGCTAGAAAATTACTCAGAACCCCCAAACATTATATATGTTTTTTTAGCCGACACCCTAGGGAATAAAATGGCGGTCATTGCAACTTTTTATCTTGCACGGTATTTGCGCAATCTTTTTTCAAATGCCTTTTTTTTTGTAAAAAAAATGGTTTCATGAATTTAAAAAATAACAAAACAGTAAAGTTAGCCCAATTTTTTTGTAAAATATGAAAGATGATGTTACGCCGAGTAAATAGATACCTAACATGTCATGCTTTAAAATTGCGCACACTCATATAGAGGCGCCAAACTTTGTTACTTAAAAATCTCCATAGGCGACGCTTTAAAGTTTGTGCCCACAAATGATGCCAATCAATGCCCACACATGATGTAATCAGTGTCCATCAGTGCCACCTAACAGTGCCCTTCTGTACTCATCTGTGCCACCTATCAGTGCCCATCCATGCTGCCTATCAGTGTGCCCATCAGTGCCACCCATATGTACCCATCAGTGCAGCCATCAGTTTCACTTATCAGTGCCCATCAGTGCCGCCTATCAGTGCTCATCAGTGCTGCATATTAGTACCACCTATCAGTGCCACCTATCAGTGCCCATCAGTGCTGCATATTAGTGCCCATTATCAGTGCCACCTCATCAGTGCCCATCAGTGCAGCCTCATCAGTGCCCATCAGTGAAGGAGAAAACTTACTTATTTTACAATTTGTTTATAACAGAAACAAAGAAAAACCCTTTTTTTTTTAACATTTTCGGTCTTTTTTTATTTGTTTCGAAAAAAATAAAAACCCCATAGGTAATCAATTATCAGCAAAATAAAGCTCTATTTGTGGGAACAAAATGATAAAAATTTTGTTTGAGTACAGTGTAGCATGACCGCGCAATTGTTATTTAAAAAGTGACAGAGCTGAAAGCTAAAAATTTGCTTGGGTAGGAAGGGGGGAAATGACTGGTATTGAGGTGGTTAATAATGGATTCAAGCTCTTAACACCAGGTTCCTCCTGGTATCAGCAGCAGTGACACAGCAACAACCACCACGATTGTCTATGTCAACATCTGCATTGCCAGGCACAGACATTTCTCATATTTCCACCACCAGTACTACATGTTCTAGTCATGCTAGGTCTCCAGGAGAGGTATTCCAAAGGGGAGGCAAATGAAGCAAAAGGAGCAGCTTGCCTGCTACAAGAGGCCAAGCTCTGATACCTTGAGAAGCAGTAGTGCTAGTAAGCTAAGCCCACCCTCCAAACAGAAAAGGACAGGGAAGGAAACTGATGCTTCAAAATCCCCTACTAGCAGGGCTGAGAGGTCCTGCTCTGAGACCAGGAAGCAGTCAGCATCTTTTTCTGTCTAAGGCTGGGTTCACACTACGGTTTTCCCGTCCGTCAGCCGCATACGATTTCAGTATTGAAAACGTACGGGCCCAGACGGGAAAACGTATAGATAGAGAATGCATTGCAAATCGTATGCACTCAGATGCATCCGGGTGCGTACGATTTGCTGGCAAAACGTTTTTTAAACGTACGCAAAACCGTGTTCAACCACGGTTTTGCGGTCGTTTTTAAAACAGTATGGCAACCGCATACGTTTTCCTTTAACATTAATGTCAATGGAAAACGTACATATGTGCGGTTCCATACGTTCCCGTCCGTTTCAGCCGCATACGTTTTTTCATATAAATCGTATGCGGCTGACGGACGGGAAAACCGTAGTGTGAACCCAGCCTAACATCTACAAATATCATGAAATAACAATTTGTTCAAATTAATAATCTTACGAAACAATAAACAAAGGACTTTCCAAATTACAAATCGTTATCACGAATATAAACATGAATAACAAATTATTCGAAAATTAAACAATTAAACAATAAAATGAATCGATTTGTTATAACGGAAATATATACTGTACAGAAATAATGAATTATCTGAAAACAAATGAACATAACATAACAAATGTATCAGAACAAAATGATATATTTTACGATGTTCAAATACATAAGGGGTCCATTAAGTGAACTTGGTGTTGAGTTTTTCATGTTTTTCCTCATCTCTTTTGTATCTTACATCAACCCATTCACTATGTTAATTATAGCAATATATATAATTTCCACAAATTCCAATTTGGATTGTTAGACACGATAGCACTCAGCTCACAATGGAGATATACAAACATTCTGAAGTCCTCATGTGTTATGCTCTATTTTCATGGGCAGTACCCCCTCAGCTGCCCCCATCCAACAGCACCACACGTTGATTTATGTACCAACTGTGAGATATATTAGGGTAGGATATCCCATTTATATGGTGGTTCCCCCATTTTTTTCATCTCCTTTATATATACTGTAATTTTCATTATTTTAGATTCTATTATTGTTTGTAGATATTTTTTATAGAGATGCATGCATCTACTCCTGAGGTAGTGGAGTTCAATCCATGAAACACTCCAAGCTTACTGATGCAATTCCACCACATCACTATGCATTTCTATGCTCCATTGCATTTCTGTAAATATTGGCTATTGACGCATTTATGTTCAGTATGTCACAATCCAGTCGTATTCTATGTACATTATTGCATCTGGGACTGAGATTCCAATTATGTAAACGAACCATGTTGATTGGGTTTCCAATAAAACCAGCGACCAACATCATCTTTTTCATTTTTTGATTATGTTCAGCATTTATTTATGTACTAAGTATTACAATACCATCCATGTATACCCACTTGGAAGCTATGTATCTCATTCAAAGTCCCAACCCTTTCTCCTTTTCTATACAAATAGGGAAGGAGGTACCAGGCCTCAGTGTAGGAGGTGCCTCATTTAAAGTCCTAAACCTTTCACCCATTGCAATTATTCACTTTAAGGTTATTACAGAGGACAAGGGGGCACTCTTTACGTCAAGAGAAAAAAAGATTTAATCTCCAAATACAGAAAGATTTCTTCACAGTAAGAGCAGTGAAGATGTGGAACAGACTCCCTACAGAGGTGGTTCTGGCAAGCTCAGTAGATTCAAAATAGCTGATGTCGCCCTTCCTTCTAAATTACAGCCCTGCTCTGCGCTTAAGATGGTTTAAAATGTGGAATGAAAAGGCCTGTAAATAAATTTGACGTTTTCATAGACGTGCATAAATATATTCGCAAGTTGAATATAAAAAAATATTTTGCGGGGAACAGCATGTGTACAAATGATAAACCAACGCTAACAAATGGTATACAGAACAGTGGTTTGAAAAACAAATCTCTCTTTAATCCGCTGAACAACCCGAATCACCAAATAGAGGTTTTTAAAAGTCTAGTCCTGCGCGACTTAGATGAACTGAAGCCTGCAAAAAATGTGAACTTTAAACATATAAAAGAAGGGATTGATAAACTCGAAGAGAGGAATGATATTATTATCAGACCGGCGGACAAAGGGGGAGGTGTGGTAATTCTCACCAAAGAATTTTACCACAACCAGATCACAGAAATGCTAGCAGAAAAAGACACATATGCAACATTAAAACAGGACCCAACAACGGCGTATACAGGACAACTAGAAACAGTGATCAACATTGGCTCTAGATCAGGAGTACTAACTCCAAAAGAACGTAAATACCTGATACCTGCGAGTAGCAAAGTCCCAACGATATACACTTTGCCAAAAATCCATAAGGACCCCATGAATCCTCCAGCTAGGCCAATAGTGAATAGCATTGATTCAATTTCGTCACGATTAGGACAATATTTGGATACCTTCTTACAGAAAAGCGTTAAAACCACTAAGTCATACCTTAAAGACACCAAAGATCTTTTAATTTGTCTCCAAGATCTAGTCTTTACTACTGACCAACCTATCATACTAGTAACAGCAGATGTGGCGTCTCTCTATTCAGTAATACAGCATGACGATGCGATTTTAGCCCTAAATTGGGCATTAAGTGGTAGAGAAGATCTGCCACATAATCAGAAGGTATTCTTAGGACATGCATTGAACTTTTGCTTATCACATAATTACTTCTGGTATGATAGTAAATTTTATTCACAGAAAAGAGGCGTTGCGATGGGAGCCAGATTTGCTCCCAGCATCGCCAACCTTTTTATGGCCGAATGGGAGGATAAGGTGATTTTTAACAATCAAAGATCTGAGCTTCTATTTTATAAACGTTTTATCGATGACATATTTTTTATTTGGACTGGCCCCCAAAGTTCTCTGGAAGAATTTTTAATTGTTTTAAATAACAATGAAAATAATATTAAATTATCATCGGAATTTAGTGAAACAGAAATAAATTTTTTGGACGTCACAATATATCGCCAGAATACGAAACTACAAACGAAAGTCTACTTCAAGCCAACCGATAGGAATAGTTATTTGCCCATTTCCAGCGGTCATCATCCTTCATGGATTCGAAATATTCCCAAAGGACAAATTATGCGAGTAAGAAGGAATTGCTCTGAAGATTCCAATTTCCTGATACAATCAAAGACTCTGACAGATAGGTTTGAAGCCAGAGGATATAAACCGATAGTGATGGAAAAATTGGTTGAAGATATATTGGCTATACCAAGGGATAAGTGTTTACAACCAAAACCTATTTCTGAAACTAGTATTACAAATAGTAAAGAATGGGGGTTTATATCACAGTATCATATGCAATATAAAGAAGTAGAGGCGATATTTAATAAACATTGGCATGTCTTAAAGTTGGATAAGAAAATAGGGAATGCTCTTCCCCAAAACCCTCAATTTATCTACCGGAAATCAACCAACCATGGAGACCGGATAGTTAAAAAGGTTCTGGATCCCCCTGCTAAACCAAAGTCCTTTTGGGACCAGAATGGCTTCTTTGCCTGCAAAAGATGTAAAGCATGTCAGTCCATATCAAGACCATTAAGGGGAATAGATAGATTCCTGTCTCCATCTAATAACCAGGAATTTAAAATAGAACAATTTATGACCTGCAATACAGACTATGTGGTGTATGCTTTAAAATGCCCCTGTGACCTCCTTTATATTGGTCGCACCAAAAGAAAGCTGAAAGTACGTATCTTAGAACACATTAACAATATTCGGTTAGGCTATAAGGACCATAATGTGTCATGGCATTTTAAGCTTAAACACAAGCAAGATCCCTCTGGGCTTCAATTTTGGGGTGTGGAGCACCTCGAAAAAAATTGGAGAGGCTCACATAGGGTACGTGAATTGTCCAAACGGGAAACTCGTTGGATTTTTTCTACTGATGTTTTAGCGCCCAAAGGCCTCAATATAGAATTGGACATTAATTGTTTTATTAGTAACGCTTAATAAGTTTTCTCAGGCTCAGGTTTATTCTCTTATTGATTTTATATATTTTATATACAATATATATAATATTTATTATTTTTTGATTTTATAATGCATGTTATGCATGGTCCTTCATTTATACACCATTTTAGTATACTTTTTAGCCATGTGCGTTGATTGTAACTCTCATGGTGTATTTTATCCTTTCTTAAATGGTGTTATTCTTTCTTTTTTTTAACAATATGATATATTTTAAATAATGTCATCATATTTTATAAGTTGATTTTATCATCATATCTTGAAACGTTGCTGTGGATAAATATACCCACGGTATTATAACCAAGATGTTGTTAGATGTAAATGCATTAGGTTTAGAGTACCGCTATGCTTTATCAATATTAAGGTATATCCTTGAAAATGTGGGTTGTATAAATGTTTTAGCCCCTCAACTGTATGATCTATAGAATTAAGCGAGTGCGCGCATGCGCGGCGTGATGCGCTCACGTGGCCCGTTCCGACCAATGGGCGAGGAGATGCCCTTCACTTGTTGATGCTACTCTTCCACCCTGGGTTGGCTCCGGTCGCGTAGGGCGCATGTGCGACATGACGCGCGCACGTGATTGTAGCTGGCCAGTAAGAGAGGAGACACGCTCCACTTTCTGGTCAAACCACTCCTCCTCCCAGGCTGCAGTTACGGATCGCGTGTGCGCATGTGCAACATGACACGCACACGTGACCGCTAAAGAGCCAATGAGAGCAGAGATGCGCTCCACGGGGGGATACTAATACTGGGTCATGGATTAGCCTAGTCACGCCCTCAGAAGAAGTCAATTAAGGACGAAACGTCAGGGCGTGACGCTAATCCAATGACCTAACACTGTGTACAGCCTTTTTTGGAACCAGGAACAGGAGAAAAAAAGTCTGCTCTTAGCACACTGCGCTGTCCGGCCAGAAAGACTCACAGGCACAGTACTGGCATCTATTTGTTATCTATGCTTGTCATTATTATATTTATGGTACGCTGAATGTATTAAGGGATGTGTTTGGGGCTCAATAAAACTTACATTTATTTAAAACAATATCACACTATTTGAGTTCCCTCTGTTTCCATGTGATGGCGATTTGATTGAACATAAACACATTGGCTGGTGGAGAGTGCAACATCCAGGAGATACAGAGAGACATATGCTCAAGGCTTTACTTTTACTTACTTGTGGTGAGTGCATCCCCTTAAGGGGTTTATCCCCTCACGTGGTGAACGCCCCCTTTGGTGAAGGAAGCACTAATTGAAGATTTTCTCTGCCTATCTATCAGCACTATCATCTGATTTCCTATATATTATGGACATATAGAAGTGTTTCAGACGCTGGTCTGGGAATAGCGCTGCTACAGTGTTTTATTTGAACTTTGGACCTTTATGGTTTTAGAAGTTTTATATTTACTGTATATTTTACGAAGCTCAGTAGATTGCTTTCCTAAATGTACATAGTATAACCGGGTACTAACATTTATAGGTAAAGTTGATCTGGGAAATATCTGATTGCCTCTCGGGGAATCAGGAAGGAATTTTTTCCCCTGCGGTAAAAAAAAAATGGATCATGCTTTGCTGGGAGTTTTCACCTTCCTCTGGATCAACTGTGAGTATAGGATTGTTTATATGGGATACTATGTCTTTTTTTTTGTTTGTTTATTTGTTGAACTAGATTTCAACCTGACTAACTATGAAACTATGAATGAACAAAACTACATTTTCCGTGGTGCAAAAGTGTAATCTATACATACAGTAGGTGTGATATTTAGTGGCAAGAATAAATGAGCAGGAACTGAAACTAAAGGCACCAACAAAAAATATGAATCTCCTTTAATGGAAGACAGCAGGGGAAACGACAAAGACACCATTATAAATCTGCTACAAGAGAAGCCAGTGGTAGTGCCCCTGAAGACCACTCACATAACCATAGTTGAGAAACCCTACACTAGAGCTGTAATGATTTGCTGAGAATTGAACCTGGGACTTTGTGCTTGGTGATATTTGTCCTTACCTTTGTGCAAGGTAGAAACCCTGAAAGGCTGTTAATTATTTAGCATTTCCTCTTGCTTTATTTACAATCCCATCCTTCTCACTGGTTTCCTTCACAACCAATCACAACCAGTCCTTCCTATTTAAAAACCTTCCTGCTTCCTGTTCCTTGTCCAAGTTTAACTTTTCCTTGTCTTGTTTACAATCCTTGCTAAAGTATTTTTTCTTTAGATTGCATTTATCCATGTACTGACCTTGCACTCTTTTCTTCCTGCTTTGACCCCTGCATGGACATTAACTACAAATTTTCTTTTAAATTTTAACGGCATAAGCTTGACAGAAGGGCGTTGTTCCCTCTTAATCTCTAACTGTAAGTTTGCTTTTTTTTTAAAGATTTAGTTAAGCTAAAGCACATGTCTATTAAATGTGTTATAGGTTCCCTGGTATGTATTTGTGACATAATCTTTCATAGCTTTTATAGCTCAATGTTATCAAATCAAATTAATAATGCAACGTTGTATTATTGTTTCAAAAACTCATTTGTTGTGCAAGCATCCATCTGGACCGTTGATGATGATGGGCGCTGCAATCAACTATCCAAAAATCTAATTGGCCAATGAGTGGTCAGCTCAGAATCTGCCTAAACTGCCTCAGCTTGTAGACATTGCTATCACAGCTTCTTCTATTTATATTTCCTCTGGTCTGCTTCCTGGCTTTCAGTTTTCTACAGCTTTTCCCTCTCAAGTCTCATACACTTCAGACTACTCTCTAGGATCCACACTCCTGCACCAGGCATTCCAGGCCTTTACACACTCAGGCATTCCTGTTCAGATGTAAAAGCATGGCTAACCATGCTCTTGAGTCAGTAGCACTTGGCATTCATCCATACTGGGCGATCTCCCAACTTGTTTCGGTCTCAAGGTGCATGCCATAGTGTCTGTTAGCTGGTGGGTGTTTTAAGTTAATGTTTTCTGCTGACCTTTCTTGTCCTGACTTCCACCTGCCCTAATCCCTTGTTGTTCTTGCCTTGTTGTCTTGGACTCTCAAGCCTCGTACACACGGCCGAGGAACTCGACGTGCCAAACACATCGAGTTCCTCGGCCAGTTCAGCACTGAAGCCGCCGAGGAGCTCGGCGGGACGAGAGCTCCCATAGAACAACGAGGAAATAGAGAACATGTTCTCTATTTCCTCGTCGAGCTCCTCGTCGGCTTCCTCGGCTGAAAGTGTACACACGACCAGTTTCCTCGGCAGAATTCAGCCAGAAACTCGGTCGGAAGCTGAATTCTGCCGAGGAAACTGGTCGTGTGTACGGGGCCTGACACCATCGCCGCCTGGCTGAAAACAACCCTTGGCCTGACTTTGATTAAGAAATATTGAAATGGCTACTACTCCATCTGAGGATCCACAAATCTAGGAGCATCACTGTGTAAGGCTCAACCACTTTAGCAGAGGCACAGTTAGAGACAAGCTACTTCTACAGCTTGCAACTGGATGACACTGTTAATTTTTACCGATGACACTGTTAATTTTTACTAAACTACACAGATGTGAATCTGCATCTGGAGTCCTTACAAATACTTTGAAAACTTAAATATGGGGTCTTGGTGGCTGCAATAGACTTTCCTAGATGAAGATATTAAAGAAATGTTAGCTTTTATCTTTGTGGGACATGTTTTAAATGTAAAATAAAGGCTTAATTGTTATGCATTTGACATTTTTTGGTTTAATAGCTTGACTACTCAAAAGATAACAGTAAAGGGTATAAGTAAATGGTTTGTTCTACAAAAAAGAGGTGCTCACATCACAGTCTTCTCTATAGAACCAGGACGTGGCCACACATCCTTCTATTAAGTATTTTTTGTCTTTCTTTTGTTTGCAGTACATTGGAAAATGAAGCCACTGAACTCCAATGTATTAGTATCAATTGTAGCGGAACTGACATTGCTGCAGGAGAAAAAAGCTCTGGTCAGTGGTAACAAGATGGACAGTCTGGAGGATACAATCCCTTCCTGTTGCTAGAAGCACAGATATTTCAAGTAAAGGTCCAATTCTTAGTGAAAATAAAAAAAATAACTTTTAAACATGTGTGGCAGTAGAAAGCCACAGAATACTTATCAAGACAGTCAGGGACTAAACAAAGTTTTTTTTTTTTCAGTACTTTAGAAAAAATAATAAATAAAGCACACCATTTAAATATATAGCACCTGAGTGATAAATGTTTGATATAGGAGATGAAGACAAGGCTTGGAAGGAATGAAATAGTAGATGATAACTGGAATTACAGCTAAGAAGTGATAAATTACATATAATTATTGGATATTGTGTCCTAATGGTGCCCTAAGAAACTGTAGCATCGCTCATGAATTGCTCAGCAAAATGAAACATCAGGTTAATGCTCTTCCATTACAAGAATCCCCTGCTGTATTATTTTCACTTTGTATATATTATAAGTATGAATATTACTGCTGTCATGAGCAAAACATAGATATGTCCAAAACATTTTCATTCAATCACCTGTAAATGACTGGGCTTTATATTATCTGATTTTATTACCTTTAAAGTAACATACAGCTATACTTAAAACTGCCATTCTGAATGATAAAATAAGTGTTAGACCAGAGATCGTTCTTAATGGTTTTCTATTTACTTGCTATACACTCTGGCAGACTCACGAACCATCAAGGAAACATGGTGCTGTGAATTTCTGTTTTTTTATTGTTTATCTCTAATCACTTTTATTATTTCATCTTGTACTTAAAGACGATCTTCAGTCAGATGTGTCAAAATGAAAAGTCAGCAGATACAAAACTGTAGCTGCTGACTTTTAATAAACAGACACTTACCTGTCCAAGGATCCAGTGCCATCCTCACCCGGACTGATTTTGGTCTAGGCGTCTCTGGCGCCAGCATCTTAACTATATTCGCAGGAAACACTGCACTTTGTAAATGGTCCTGCAGCATTTTAGAACCTGTGAACCAGAAGGTTGTGGGCAGGAAGGGGGGGAGGAAAACTTCCAATCATATCTGCTTGCCTCTCTGTGTTACGTCTGTGGTTTTTTACTTTTTGGCCTAAAAGCAAAATGCTATTTGTGGCTAAAAACTGAACTGCACATCACCCTAAACACACCATTCCCACCGTGAAACATGGTGGTGGCAGCATCATGTTGTGGGGATGCTTTTCTTCAGCAGGGACAGGGAAGCTGATCAGAGTTGATGGGAAGATGGATGGAGCCAAATACAGGGCAATCTTAGAAGAAAACCTGTTAGAGTCTGCAAAAGACTTGAGACTGGTGCAGAGGTTCACCTTCCAGGAGGACAATGACCCTAAACATACAGCCAGAGATACAATGGAATGGTTTCAATCAAAGCATATGCATGTGTTAGAATGGCCCAGTCAAAGTCCAAACCTAAATCCAATTGAGAATCTGTGGCAAGGCTTGAAATTGCTGTTCATAGATGTTCTTCATCCAATCCGACAGAGCTTGAGCTACTTTGCAATGAAGAATGGGCAAAAATGTTTGGCAGAGAGGGGTAGCAGACACCCAGCTGTTTATAAGATAGATAAGCCTGGCAGCAGCATTCATGATGGACTGAAGGGGAATAGCCTATTTAAAGGTAAGCCAATGAAGAGGGAGCTAGAGTAGTTTAGGCGAGAGATAACCAGGGAGTGGATGCAGTAACAATTAACAACGCAGTATGTACATAAACCTACAAGTAAAACTGAATTTCTGGTATTTTCAGGTTTTTTTTTGCACTTATGGAACAGATTTAACAGAAAACTTTCAGTTGTATATTAAACAGATCAAAAGAGAGCATATAGGAGAAGTTTATTTTTAGGGTTTACATAGATTTTGACCCATATACTGGTTTCTTAACAGTTTTTAACCTACAAATTAATAAACCAGCACACCCATTGTTTTTAACCATGCACATATGTAGCACAGGCTTTATAAAATGTATCAGAGTTTATCATTACCATGCTAGTATCTATAATAAAAAAAAGTTTGACACATTTGTATTACTAAGGCTGGATTTTTCATCCTGAAGTGTTTTATTATTGCTGCCAGATCCCAGATACACATGTAAAAATGTTTTTTTTTTTTTCCTTCTCTCATTTGGTTCATAAAAAACATATAATGCCAACTATTACCCCAGATGATTCATCACATTTGTACCTAGCAGTAATGCGCATAATTATGTTCAAATACCATAAAAATGAAAAGACCTGGATAATAAAAAAAAAGCAATGATCATTCTTTTTATTTAACACAACTAGAGGGTATGTGAAGCTATGAATATGGTTATTACGTAGACAGAATATTTGAAATTGTATTGCCCCATGTGGTTCTGTCACTGATTACTTCCCATGTGCCTCTAATGCACATGTTGGGGAAGATGGTACTCCCATTTTTGTTAATAACTGGATACAGTTGAAATGTTGCGTACTAATGATTTTTTTCAAAATATTAGGTAGACCCATCTAAATTTGTGTTTGGAAAATTACATAGCATAAAGTTAATATTACTCAAATAATTCGGACATTACACACTTTTGTTTGCCTGATAAAATAATCTGTCTTAAAGGAACACTAAAGGTTCGTTTTTTATTAGATCAATTGATTGCTGTAAGCTAGAGCATTTAAATATCACTTACCTCGTTTTTCCTTTTGACCTCCAAAATACAGTAATCCAGGTTTGAAAATGCCATTTCCTGTCACTCCTCTTCTTGCTTTCCACCAGCATCTGAGCCGCTTTGCATGGTGGAAAGCAGAATGTGCTCACCCCCTCCCTATGACTACAGCCCTGCGTGAAGATGCTCTTATCCCTCACAGGCATGGAGGCTAAGCCTAATGGGAACTGTAGTTCCTATTAGGCTGTGATGTAGCAAGAATGAATGTGCACCGCAAACCAGGAAGCCAATGAGAATAATGATTCAGGAGTGACAGAGGTGAATAAAACAGCTCGATTTCAACAGGTATCAAACTAGTTATAATGCAAAACATTACTTTTTACTTTATCAGCTACTGTCAGACTTTAATTTAAGAGGAACATATTTTTGTCTTTACAACCCCTTTAAAAGTTCAGCCCTGCTTAATGACAATAGCATGTCCACTTCAAACAGTTGGAATTACTTAAAGTGAGCCCATATTCATTTTTTTTAAGCCAGAAACACCTCTTCTGTACCCTTTTGTGATTTAGTTCACTTGGATTCCAGATCTTCTGACTTTTCCTGATTTCACAACTAAGTGCTACAAAGCACCATTCTCCATCCAGTAAAGGTGCCCATGCTGGTTACCGAAGTAGTTTAGCTGGTCAAGAGAATGGTAGTCGGCCTTGGTCTGAAAGCCTGGTATACATTAGCATTTTTTCTCAATCAACCCAGTGGGCTGAACGAAAAAAACAACAACGGAAGAGCCCAAGAGGAGCCGCTGTACTAACAATTTAATGTTAGTACATTTATCTCCCTACTGTGCTATTGTGTTATGAAGGGGGAAGGCCCCAGGCCGGAGCACACCGGCCAGCCAATGGCTGAGAGTGCTGATCAGATGGTGATCAGCAGACCTTTTTAGGTTATGGCCCTTTTACAGAAGCCAGACGTCTGGTCGGCTTCTGTTGGACCAGCTGTCGCACACATGGACCAAATGTTGTACGGTTTCTATTAAACCAGACAATTTTTCCCGATATTCAGCCCATGTGTACAAGGCTTAAGTCAATAATGTATTGGGGATCATAGATACCTCTATGGGTAGATCTCTGGGGAAAATAGATTCCTTAGAAATCTCATGATAGTGTAATAAAAGGCGGGAACTTGCAACAGATGCGTGTACGTGTTGATAAGGTGTATATGACACTGTTGACATTCTGACAGAACTATCATAAGCATCTCTCTTGTAAAAGTAGTGGGCCTTTACAGGCAGAGAACCTATTTGGAGAAGTTGATAGAATAATGTACATTTGAAATAGTTCCAGAGAAACCTAACCTCCTGCTGACTGCTTACAGTAAACATACTGCGAGTGGGCAGCAGGTGCAGGCTCAGCAACGTACATGTTTCCAACTTGCTTCAAGGTTTGGTTTGCTGTATCCAATCACAACCCCTGCCAATCCATGCTGTAATTGGATGCTGCACAAGTTTGGTAGCAGATTTTAGCCAATGATTTCAGTTTAAACCTGCTGATTGGCTGTGTCCAATCACATACAGAAATTTGTGTTTACAAATACACAGAAATCTGTATACAATGAAAAGCAATCTGGCTGTTTATTCTCCCTGAAAAGTAGGGAGTTAAAATAACAGACAGATTAGTAAGTAGTAAAAGCAGTACACTTTACACACGTTGAGGCACACAGTAAACACATTGATTGTCCCTACATGTTAACTCCTTTCCAGCCAGTGTACTTAGTACAGTGTCAGTATACAGTATTATCACTGCTGATCCCTGTATTAGTGTCACTAGCAACATCAGTGACCCTCCCAGCCAGCATCTGTTCGTTTTTTTTACCAAAGACATGTAGCAGATAAAAAATTTGGCCTAAATTTATGAAGAATTATTTTTTTAATTGGATGTTTTTAAAACAGAACATCAAATACAGTATATTGAGTTTTTTCTGAATTTTTTGGTTTATATAACAAAAAAAAAAACCAGTAGTGATCAAATACCACCAAAAGTAAGCTCTATTTGTGTGGGGAATTTTTTTTTCCATAAATGTAATTTGTGTACAGAGTTGTATGACCGTGCAATTGACAATTAAAATAGTGCAGTGCTGAATAGCAAAAAAATGCCCTGGTCATGAAGGGTTACAAACCTGGCAGAGGTCAAGTGGTTAAAGTGTAAGTTCACCTTTACAGAAGATATGCAAGGGGTATTTACACTGGAGCCGCTTCCTATTGCACCTGGTCCCGCTAACCTGGAGCCCAGCGAGAGATCGTATTGCCGCTTTACCAGTCCGGGGATTTGAAATCCCTGTGGCTTTCTCTCTTCTTCGCCTGCAGTGACAGGACATTCTACGTGGGCTCTGATTGGTCAGCACTGTCCATGTGTCAGTGTTGACCAATTAGCATGCTCCTAAACGTACCTCCTGATGAGGTACGTTTAGGAGATTGAGACGCAGAGGATTTCAAAGCCCTGGACCGGTGAATCGGCAACCCGATGTGTCAGTGCGGGTGATCGCTGGACTCCAGGTCAGCAGTACCGGTGGGGATGAGGAGAGGGTCCAGTGTAAGTTCACCTTACATATTTTTCTGTAAAGGTGAACTTACCCTTTAAAGACAAATCTTGGCACAACATTATTTTAAAGATATGCCACAATAATTACATGTACAAGATATGGATTTGATACTGTGCATTATAAACATGTCATCTATAAAACAGGGTCTGTGGGAGCTGATGAAGTTGTATGTACATGGTTGGGAAACTAGTTACATGACCAGGTCTAGAGAGTTGTGGTAAAACAGCGAATTCTCTAAATGGTGTAAACCAGGGGTAGGCAACCTTGGCCCTCCAGCTGTGGTGAGACTACAAATCCCATCATGCCTTTGCCTCTAATAGTCATACCTGTGATTGTCAGGGTCCTGTAATGTCTCATGTCACATGGTTCTGTCTTGGGGCCAATACTGTTTAATACTTTTATTAATGATATAGAGGTTGGAATCAAGAGCCTCATTTCAGTGTTTGCTGATGATACCAAATGCTGGCAGGAGATAACTGTGGCACAGGATATAACATTATTAGAGGACGACCTTGACAAAATAGGGGGTTGGACAGTTGCATGGCCATATTGAGAAATGTAAAGTTATACATTTGGGTGCCAAAAATACACATGCAAATTGCACATTAGCGGGGCTCCCCTGGGAGAATCAGTAAGTAAGGGATCCAGGGTTGCTTATAGACCACAGACTTAGAAATAGCATGCAATGCCAAGCCACAGCTAACAAAGCTAGCAGAATGCTCTCATGCATCAAAAAGGACATACATTCAAGAGATACAGTAAATCAATAATTGTACCCATTTACAAAACACTGGTTCAGCCTCATTTTAAATATGCAGTTCAGTTTTGGTCATCAATCCTCAGGAAGGATGTTGTTGAATTATAAAGAGTTCAGCGAAGGGCAAAAAATTATTACACATGATAGAGGACCTAAGCTATGAGAATGGATTATATAGATTACAATTATTTACTCTGGAAAAGAAGCGTAAAAGAGGAGATATGATTACAGTAACTGTAATAAACAGTTTACTCTAAGGTCTCTGATGAGGATACATTGGCACAATTTGAGGCTAGAACAAAGGAGGTTTAAAGAGATTGTAAACCCTCACCTTGTAAAACAAGCCGTTCAGTTTAAATTAAAAATGAAAGGCAAAACATTTGTGTATAAATATATAAAAATATTCTAAATACCTTATTTTCCCTTTTTTATAATAGATCACATACCCTCTGTTCTCAGCTTCATAAGAGCTGGGGGGGCGGGAGGGGGAGAAACAGCACCACGCTGATCTTCCCAGTAAAAGGTTGTCCCGGGAAGGGGGGGTCAGGACAAGTCTGATCACTCGAGGAGAGCAGGCTGAGTTTCCAGCATAGCTAAGGAACTGACAATGGTATGTTCTCCTGCTTAGTGTGGCCAGTTTTTAAAAGGAAAGCAGAGGGACTGAACGGAACACCATTGATTTCGCAGATGGGAAGCAATACAAAGGGAACGGGATATTTTTCATACAGGTACATGTTACAGCAGGCACACGAGAATTCTGATATGCTGGGTTTACATATTCTTTAACTTTAGATTGTGGAAAGGATTCTTTACTGTTAGAGCAGTAAAATGTGGAACTCCTTTTCTCAGGAAGTGGTACTAGCTGAGAGTGTCATATTCCTAAAAAATCAGAGTATACAGGGCTATGGGAATTATTAGGGGGGAGAAAAATCAAATGTAGTTCGAACTAAGATAGACATGTATCTTTATTCATCCTTATTAACTAGGTGGCGACATAACACAATCAATGATTCAGTACAACATAAAAAAGAGGTCTTAAAGTGGAGTTTCCATCCCAAATTTTTTTTTCATTATTGTGCTCATTAGACCTAAAAAAGAAAAAAAGAAAGAAAAAATGTTTTACTCATCTGGAAATGCCTGTTGCTATGCAGGATCCTGACATCATATCCCTCTAATGCTCCTGGGAAATGTGTGTCATCATTTCCCAGGATGCAGTGCGCTGCCCAATTATCACTCCCCATCCAAGACTTCCAGGAAGTAAGTGCTTGTGGGCTTCACAATGCCCACAAGCAAAATGACAACGGTGTGGACATAGTTTTATAAAGTATCTTTTTTGAATAACTATGCGGAGCGGCGGCGATTTGTAAAATGGTAAGTGACCGGATTTATATTATAAAAACGCATGATAAAAGGACATACATTTAAAAAATGCTAATTGTGGTTGGAACCCCGCTTTAATTTATCAATGATATATTGGTATTTATTTTTGAATTTGTACAACAGCTCTGGTAGAAGCTTTGTAAATAAGAACTTGAATTTCTTGCATGTGCTGGTACTAACAATGAAAATGTTACAGGGTTTTCATGAATTTGACAAGTCTCCCCACTGCATACCCATCACCAAAATTGAGTCACAAATGCATTACTGAATGGCCCCCATAGAGCCCCTAGTAACAAAGCGAAACTACTGTACATCAGAAAAAGGTTAAAGGGAGCTTATTTTGCTATAAACATAAATGCAGGCATCTTGTAGTGTTCTTGGACAGACCTTTTACCTTTCAACATTTAAAATAGACACTTGTTCATTTTACTATCAAAGTGCAGAATAACCTATAAAAAAAAAAAGCAAAAATATTTTAGGCTAGGTTACTGCTCAGTGCTCACCATTGCTTTACAAATATTCCCCAAAGTGTGCAGATGCTTCAAGATTAAAAAATATAAGGTTCCTTTGAAAGCCCAGTAGGATAAATAGAGTACAATACAATTGTATGTGTAGGGGTTGGGGTGTATGTGGAATAACAACAAAAAAACTCCTACAGAGGCACCATCTCCTAAGAATATGCAACTATGTTTCAAGAAAAAGGTTAAAGCGGTAGTTCACCCTGACCCACATGATGTTACCATCGAGACAGGCATTGTAGCGCGAGCTACAGTATGCCTGTCCCGATTTTTTTAACCCCGTACTCACCTCGTAGTCGTCCATCGTAGATTCCGGCTCCCGCGGGGAATGGGCGTGCCTATGGAGAGGGAGGATGATTGACGGCCGGCCCTGGCACGTCACTCTCCCCGAAGACAGCCGGAGTAGGTCTCGGCTCTTCACGGCGCGTGCGCACAGGCTATGCGCACGCGTCGTGAAGACCAAGCCTATTTCGGCTATTTCCGGAGAAGCGTGACGCGCCAGAGCCGGCCGTCAATCATCCTCCGTCTCCAGAGGCACGCCCATTCCCCGGTATCTTCGATGGACGACTACAAGGTGAGTATGGGGGGAAAAAATTCGGGACAGGCATACTGTAGCTCGCGCTACAGTGCCTGATTTAAAGGTAAAAGAAAAAATTTTTTTTTTTTTCCTGTCGATAGGGTGAACCCCCGCTTTAAGCAGGGTGTGACTTTGTGTGTGCCTCAAAGGTGTAAATAAATATAGAAATACTAGGATTATAGAAAAATAAACACCTTTTATTTTTCTGCCATAAGGCAGTAATACCAAAAGATCAAAGCATGAAATAAAAACAAGTTACAGTTTAGGAGT
The DNA here is from genome assembly GCF_905171775.1 of Rana temporaria. NCBI lineage: Eukaryota > Metazoa > Chordata > Amphibia > Anura > Ranidae > Rana > Rana temporaria. Next base: position 200,339,667 of record NC_053490.1, read on the forward strand.
TTCAAGTTCAGATTGTGCGTTTCCCAAGCATAGAAGATAGTAGGGCCTATGGGCCAGATCCACATAGCAAGTACGCCGGCGTATCTGCTGATACTCCGGCTTACTTTCAAATTACCGCGTCGTATCTTTAGTTTGAATCCTCAAACCAAGATACGACGGCTTCTGGGTTCGATCCGACAGGCTACGGCTTTGTACGCCTTCGGATCTTAGGTGCAATACTTCGGCGCCCCCGAAATTTTTTTTTTTCTTGCGTAAGTCGTCCGTGAATAGGGATGGACGTAAGTCACGTCTAAGTTCAAAAAATTACATTGTTGCGACGTCATTTCTCGCAAAGCACGGCAGGAAATTTCGAAACGGAGCATGCGCAGTTCAATCGGCGCGGGGACGCGCTTCATTTAAATGAATCACGCCCCCTACCCGCCGATTTGAATTCCGCCGCCAGAAATACACTACGCCGCCGTACCTTACGGCGCAAAATCTTTGAGGATTTGAAAGTACACCAGGTAAGGTACGGCGGCGTAGCATATCTCTGATACGCGGCACAAGTGTAAATGTATGTGGATCTGGCCCTATGTGTTTTGCGGATTTCCGCTTCGTCAGGGCCTTTTTTTTTCTTCTTTTTCTCTTTCTTCCACGCTCCCTCTTTTTCCCCTTTTCTCTTCTCTTCTTCCTAACTGCCCTCTCCCTTCTTTCCTCTTCCCCACACATCCATTCTCCAGCCATTAATTAATTAGATTTTCCTGTTCATACATATAGGGACCCACCTGTTCTCTCTGCAGGTGTTATAATAGGGGGGAGTGTCCTCACAGGCACGTAAGCCTAATCCGTCCGCCGCATCTTGCTATTACAGTTCTTTGGTAAGGCTGCATTCACACCTGAGCGTTTTGTCGCCTGAAGCGCAACGCCCCAAAACGCTAGAGGGGAAAAAATACATTATTCTCTATGGAGATGGTTCACATCTCCACTACAAAACGCCTGACGCCGAATGCCTGAAGCCCAAACAAGTTCTGGACCCTTTTTTGTCGCTCGAATTTGGGCGTTTGGGCGTTTTACATTGGTGACCCTAGACCTGTAAAAAATCGCGATAAAAAAAGCTGCGTTTTGTCGCGGCAAATCGCAGTAAAAACCGCCACAAAACGCTACGCTCAGGTGTGAATGCAGCCTGAGTGTTTTTCTTTCCTTATATAGATATATACTTAACATGGTTGATTATGTTAACATGTGTTGACAATCTTTACTGTATAGTATATATATCTCTGTTTATGTCTTTCTGACATACAAAGCACCGCTGTAAATAAATGCAACTGTGCACATAGCTTGAAGTGTTTTTTTAATATAATGTAATATTTAGTTTGTAATTATCCACGGTGAAGGTCATGAACATTAATCCAGTGAATATGTAACATCATTATATGTATATTTCTGTCTTTCTTCTCCCTTCTTCTTTTTTATCTGTATGGTTTTGAATTATATCAAATATGGCATTAATGCATTTCTCTATCAACATTCTCTAATTTTAGAGTTTATCCAATATTTTATTGTGCCACTTTCAAAGGCCCTGACAAAGCGGAAATCCGCAAAATGCGTAGGCCCTACTATCTTCTATGCTTGGGAATTGCACACCCTGAACTTGAATCTCCTAATTTGTAACTTGGTTTTATTTCATATAATAAAGGAAATCCACGCTAAGGTATCGAGTGAGGGCTGCTGCCTCCCTGTAGTACCCCAATGAAGAGGCCTATGTGGTATGTTATATAATAAAGGGTTGGATGGTGCTGCCCACTCTTAAAATGTGAAGAGGGGGGGGGGGTGAGAAGAGTATTAAAATCCCGGGAACAGATGTATCTTTGTCGGGTATCCTGTAGCAGGGCTAGCTCATATGTGGTAGCCCTGCTACAGGATACCCGACAAAGATACATCTGTTCCCGGGATTTTAATACTCTTCTCACCCCCCCTCTTCACATTTTAAGAGTGGGCAGCGCCATCCAACCCTGGTTTTATTTCATGCTCTGATCTTTTGGTTGTTTATTTTTCTATTATCTTAGTATTTCTATATTTATTTACTCCTCTGAGGCACACACAAAGTCCCACCCCGCTCAACCTTTTTCTTGAAACATAGTTGCAATTTTTAATATGTTCTGATAAGAAGATGGTACTACAGCGCTACTATGTGAAAAATTACAAATAGAAAAACTAAGCAAAAATCAACAAATGACAAAAGCTGCGTATCATAAAGGTGAACCAAACCAAACAGTAAATGAGCGACCCATGACTAAGTCACGTGACGAGTGACGTAACGTGTGGGGGAGGAGCCTATGTGACAGGACAACGATCCGAGTGAGGAGACCATCACACTGAGTGGCAACTTGATCATGAGCTTGTGTTAATCGGCGGATCCGTGAGTGCACACACCGTCGGTGTAGTCCCTGTCCTCTCTCCTTGATTTACAATATTGCACTAGGAGGCTTGTCCTCTCTCTCTTATTTCTCCCACATATCCCGGAGTATCTGGCTGGATCTTTTGAAGGTCTGTTTATCTATCTGAAGCAGTGAAAGAGAAACGCTGGCTGATTGCCTGCAGGTCTTCTTATGGGTCTTTTTTCCATTAACCCATTATGGACTCACTGAAATTTTTTCTTGATAGAAGTTTTTAAGTGTGTTTTTATATGAATATTTATTTGTATTCACTGTTTATCTGAATTAACACTATTCAATAGCACATGCTGTATTCACTTTGCACTAGTTGATATTAGCGCTATCAATATTTTTTCATTTAAATATGTTCTACCATCTCATTTGGGAATCCAGCACATAATTTGCATATCTTTAGTAGAAATTATGCTACAACTGCTGATATGTCTTCTGCAACTATTACTAATTTTTAATATGAGAAGTGAGAGCACAAAGCAACAATGCTACACATAAAAACCTTAATTGTTTTTATATACCCTAGATACAAATGCAGTAAGTGACATTTTGCAAAGTATACACAATCATGTGTAAGCACATGCACATGACTGGATGATGGAAGTGACCTCTTCCACTGAGCTTTGGTGCAATTTCTCTGGGAAAGTGCAACTTTTCTGAAAAGAATTTTCCCAAATGGGGTTATTGTGCAGCTCAAAAGGAAAGAGGTAATACCATGTAATAAAAAAGTTGTGTTTATTCACATGTTAAAAAGTGGACAAAAATTGGGTAGCATAAATGGATGGAGCATGAGTTGTATCAAGTACACAAACAGCGTTTACATAAATGTATAACAAGCAGTACATCCTTTACCTTGATGATGTGTCTCAATGATGTGCTGCAGTCCTGATGCTGCTATTTGGACTGCAGCACATCATTGAGACACATCACCAAGGTAAAGGAATTAATAATTAAAAACTAAAAATTAAAAATTAAAAAATGTATTTAAGATACTTTTGTTTGCAATGTTGCACACGAATTTGCTTAATTTTTTGACTTTTTGCTTTCATTACATCCTTTTGCACACTGCTCCTCTAGCCAAAGGGCTTTTTGTAAAACCAACAATGTATCTCTTATTACCTAAACTATGATCATGAGATGTCTAACCACTATATGTTCCTTTCCAGCCACACAAACTCTCTGAAGAAGACCTTCAAAGGTCGAAACGTTCGTTAGATTGTTTTTACTACAATGCACATTTTTGACTGTATAAACATTGTTTGTGTACTGCTTGTTATACATTTATGTAAACGCTGTTTGTGTACTTGATACAACTCATGCTCCATCCATTTATGCTACCCAATTTTTGTCCACTTTTTAACATGTGAATAAACACAACTTTTTTATTACATGGTATTACCTCTTTCCTTTTGAGCTGCGCAATAACCCCATTTGGGAAAATTCTTTTCATCATTTTTATCGGGGTGAGCAGCCACATTCTCTCCACCATAGTGTCCTGTCTCTTTTCAGTGCAACTTTTCTTGCCTTTATCAACCCCTATATGTGTGTTATTAACCACTTAAGACCCGGACCAATATGCAGGTAAAGGACCTGGCCAGTTTTTGCGATTCGGCACTGCGACGCTTTAACTGACATTTGTGCAGTTGTGTGATGTGTCTCCCATACTAAATTGGCGTCCTTTTTTCCCACAAATAGAGCTTTCTTTTGGTGGCATTTGATTACCTCTGTGGTTTTTATTTTTTGCGCTATAAACAAAAATAGAGCGACAATTTTGAAAAAAAAATCAATATTTTTTACTTGTTGCTTTAATAAATATCCCCCAAAAATATATAGAAAAACTTTTTTTTTTCCTCAGTTTAGGCCGATACGTATTCTTCTACTTATTTTCGGTAAAAAAAATCGCAATAAGCGTTTATCGATTGGTTTACGCAAAATGTATAGCGTTTACAAAATAGGGGATAGTTTTATTGCATTTTTATTAATGATTTTTTTTTTACTACTAATGGCGGTGATCAGCGATTTTTTTCGTGACTGCGACATTATGGCGGACACATCGGACAATTTTGACACATTTTTGGCACCATTGTTATTTTCACAGCAAAAAATGCTATAAAAATGCATTGTTTACTGTGAAAATGATGATTGCACTTTGGGAGTTAACCACTAGGGGGCGCTTAAGGGGTTAAGTGTGACCTCATATGTTTTTCTAACTGTAGGGGGGCAGGGCTGGATGTGTGACGTCATTGATCGCCTTTCCCTATATCAGGGAACAGACGATCAATGACAGCGCCACTGTGAAGAACGGGGAAGGTGTGTTTACACACACCTCTCCCCGTTCTTCAGCTCCTGTGACCGTTCGCGGGACTCCAGCAGCGATCGGGTCCGCGGGTCCTGCGGCTGCAGTCACGGAGCTTCCAACCGGGTCGCGGGCACGTGCGACCCACGGCTGGGCACTTAAAGAGGACGTACAGGTAACTTGCCGGTAACCATCAATTCTGACAGGGCACATTTACACCAATAATCAGGGCACTGATCATCAGTGCAGCTTATCAGGGCCCATCAATGCTGCCTATCAGTAACACCTCATCAGTGCAGTCTCATCAGCACACATCAGTAAATAAAAAAAAATACTTATATGCAAAATGTTATAACAGAAACATGTTTGTTCCAAATTTTTGGTATTTTTTCATTTGTTTAGCATCAAATAAAAAACCCAATAGTGATTAAACACTGCCGAAAGAAAGCTCTGTCTGTCTCAAAAATAATTAAAAAAATGTCATATGAGTACAATGTTGCATGAATGCACAATGATCGTTCATAGTGTGACAGCACTGAATGCTGAAAATTGGCCTGGGCAGGAAGGGGGTGAAAGTGCTCAGTATTGAAGTGGTAAACTCCACTTCAGTAATACACCAAATGCAAGCATTCAGCAGCATGAATGACCAGATCTGTGTAGCTGTACAAACCAACAACCTAACTATTTACAAATGGAGGGAAGCTGACATTAACAAGGCATGAGCAGGACTGGGACTTTGAACAAGGGAAGCAGAGATGGGTAACAGGATACAGGGTACTTGAAGAAAGAAACTAAATTCAGCAGGGATCAGCAAGCAGATATATGGCTGACAGGCAGGGCTGCTGTTAGAAATCATTGGGCCCCATACAGCCTTCCCACCTACACCCCCCCCCCAACTCCCTAAGGTTAAGTGGCAATAAGTTTGTCCCAAAAAGGAAAAAAGTCCCTTCTCTGCTCCCACCCCCTGCGCCCCTCTGTTGGCGTGATGGGACCCAGAGAAATTTAAGCCCTGGTAAGCAAGTAGGAGCAGGGGTGTGGTCTAGTAAAATCAATTAATTCATTGAGACAAAAATAAACAATAAAGCTGCCCAGGCCCCCCCCCCCCTGTTTAGCTGATGAGGCCTGGGCCCAGTACAACAGGGGACCAGTTGTACTGCTGTATCATCAGCCCTGCTAACAGGGAAAACACTAACACACAGATAACAATTAAGGGAAGGATTAGATACCTTCCCAACAGCTAGTATCGGGATTCTGTTCAAGCCAGTCAAGTTCCCCCAACCCAAACTCGCGCATCCATGTCTTTATTGAACTTGCTTTGTGCGCTGGTGCGCTGTCATGTTGGAACAGGAAGGGGCCATCCCCAAACTGTTCCCACAAAGTTGGGAGCATGAAATTGTCCAAAATGTCTTGGTATGCTGAGGTCTTAAGAGTTACCTTCACTGGAACTGAGGGCCAGATTCTCAGAAGAGATACGACGGCGTATCTCCTGATACGCCGTCGTATCTCTGTGATCCGCCCGTCCTAACTATGCGGCTGATTCATAGAATCAGTTACGCATAGATAGCCCTAAGATCCGACAGGTGTAATTGACTTACACCGTCGGATCTTAGGATGCAATTCTAGGCCGGCCGCTAGGTGGCGATTCCATTGCGGTCGGCGTAGAATATGCAAATGACTAGTTACGGCGATCCACGAAGATACGCGCGTTCGTCGCAGTCTCGTACGTCGTCACTAGTCGGTTTTTCCCGTCGCAAAGTTACACCTGCTTTAACATTGCTTATCTTTAGATCAGCCATGTTAAAGTATGGCCGTCGTTCCCGCGTCGAATTTCGGTTTTTTTTTTGTAAGACGTCCGGGAATACGAAACGCCGTAACGCACGTCGCCGTTCAAAAAAACGTTGGGGCGCCGTAATTTCGCGCATAGCACGTCGGGAAATTTTAACACGGAGCATGCGCAGAACGTTTGGTGCGGGAACGCGCCTAATTTAAATGGTGCCCGCCCCATTTGAATTAGGCGGGCTTGTGCCGAGCGGATTTACGCTACACAGCCGCAAGTTTACAGGTAAGAGCTTTGTGAATCAGGCACTTACGCTGTAAACCTGGGAAAATGGGATACGTTACACCGCCGCGGAGTAACGTAAATGTCTCTGAATCTGGCCCTTAGAGCCAAGCCCAACACTTTAAAAAACAACCTCACACCATAATCTCTCCTCCACCAAATGATTTGGACCAGTGCACAAAGCAAGGTCCATAAAGACATGGATGAGCGAGTTTGGCGTGGAGGAACTGGACTGGTCTGCACAGAGTCCTGACCTCAACCTGATAGAACAGCTTTGGGGATAAATTAAAGCAGAGACTGCAAGCCAGGCCTTCATGTCCAACATCAGTGTCTGACCTCACAAATGCTCTTCTGGAATAATGAAGAGTTGAAGCTTTTATAGCTGGAAAGGGTGGGCCAACTCAATATTGAGCCCTACGGACTAAGACTGGGATGCCATTAAAGTTCCCGTCTGGGTAAAGGCAAGTGTCCCAATACTTTTGGCTATATATATATACACACACACACAAAAACATTGCAAATACGTTCTATTGTTTTTTTTTAAGGTATAGTGGTGGTCTATTGTGGGGTCTATTTGTAAATGATTCATTGTGTGTATCACACAGCAAATATTTACTGAACATTCATCCGTCTGTATTCAATGGCACTCATTTTTAAAGCATACTCACCCTATGTATGATATGACAAATCTTGTTTGAATTTAAATGTAACAGGCAAATCTTGTTTGTTATATGAATCTCTTTTTTTATGTTGTATGCAGATGCTGACACGTGAATCTTGTTTGACTTTAAATGTAATAGACAAATCTTGTTTACTAATTTTTTAAGAGGATTCTCTCTATTTGAATAGGATTTTCAAAGGATTCACCCAGTATTTTAAGAAAAATCCTCTAGCATTTTTAAAGAATCACCCATCAGCAGCTGCATACAACATAATCAAGGATTAACCTCCACATGCAGGATGCTTTCACATGTCCTATAATACTCTAGTCTACTACAGATAATAAATAGGGACCCATAGACATACAGTACACTGTATCTAAATCTATTGTATATTGGAGAATACAGCTTGAAATCTCAAGGGGTATGTAACTTAAAAAATCTCTATATCAATATAGGACTAGATGTGTCTTGATACTTAAATCCCGCACAACCCCACACCATAATCCCCCCTCCACCAAATTATTTGGATCAGTGCACCTAATGTGCAACTCATCCCAGTAATGCCACGTACACATGGTCGGAATTTCCGATGGAAAAAGTCTGACGGAATTTTTTCATCGGATATTCCGACCGTGTGTATGCCCCATCGGACTTTTTCCGTCGGAAATTCTGACGGACTTGGAAAGAGTTTTTTTTCTGACTGAAAAAAATTCTATCGGAAATTCCATTTGTCTGTATGGAATTCCGACAGAGAAAAAAACACGCATGATCGGAAACAATTTGACGCATGCTCGGAAGCATCAAAATGTATTTTTCTAGGCTCGTTGTAGTGATGTACGTCACCACGTTTTTGACAGTCAGAATTTGGTGTGTCCGTGTGTATGCAGGACAGCTTGAGTGGGATTCTGCCGGAAAAACCCATCTGAGTTTATTCCGACAGAAAAACTGGTCGTGAGTATGCGGCATAAGACTTCTAAATCTTGATTGAAGAGAGGAGTGGTCTGCTGGATAAGGGAGAATATTTACATTTCCCCTTTTTTTGGATAAAATTATATGTTGGATACACTCTGACCTAATATATGGGACAATTGGATCATTTGCATTGATCTTCCTATACTATTTTAAAATAAATTGTCTCTACACATGGACTCTAGTGTTAACAGTGTTCTATGTGTAGCGCGCCTTTACTTTCAGCATGGGCACTACGCTAAAGTTAGTGGGGAATGGGAGAGTTAGCTTGCTCCCATTCACTATTTGTTCAAATTGTGGGACTTCTGTCATTCCAGAAATGTCCACTGGGTCAGTCTGTGGTCCAGGGATGCAATATCATCCCTGGCCAGCAGTTGGCGCCAGAGGGGTTCTGGCAGAGTAAGTTTCTCCAGCAGCCAATCAGAGGAGTTTTTCCCTCAAGGGGCGTGCTAGAGAGGAGTATATCTGTGACAGGTGTCATGTGTTCTAAAATCTTCGCAGGGTCCCGGTTCCAGATGTGGCGTGGCCCACCTGGCCATGATTGCAGACTACTTGGGACCTCACCCGGAGGTACCAGGGGACCCCATCGACTTGCTGGGTTCCCGATTCCACTGAAAGTGGCTGGGTGCCGTTCGATTGGGGAGTCGGTTTGAGGGGGACCCGGAGGCAGGTCGTCCAACAGAGCCTGAACAAACCAATTGGGGATCCGGTGACCAGAGTACTGACAGGTATGTTTGCTGTCATCTGGTGACCGATGCAGAAATCTACTTGGAGGATTCGCTCCATCTCTCTATCTAGCTCAGTTATTGTAATTGGCCTGTGGCAGAGGCCCGAGCCGGGCCTGTGAGAGTGGCCTGTTCCTCACAGAAATCCTAAGTGGCGTCTCGGCTGCCAGGCCTGTAAAGAGAGGTCTGTCCGGGGGCACTTTACCCACTCAGTTGGAGTGGCGACGAGTTACAAATTGGTACTATGCAGAGCAGTACTGACTGCTCTATTTAATATCCAGGCCTGATACTGCAAGGTTCTTCCTCTCTCTCTATTCATCAACTTTGTCCTTCCCAATTGATGTTGATGTTGGCCGTGTTGGCCTGGAAAATAAAGCATTGGAAAAAACCTTTATTCACTGTCTGGACCTCCCCTTACTGTTTGTCTCTGCAATTGCACCCCTAGACAACACCAGGGTAACTTAAATAGGCCAATTCCAAATCAATCAGCGGCTCCTTCGGGGGTAGCGCTACATATGTTTGAGGACAATATACCCAAATTTTGGTTCAAACTATTTTTTTTATGTTTTAACATAGATGTTCACATTTTGAGGCACTGCAATCTTTCTACAGCTTTCTGCTTTATAAAACTTTTTGATAAGATATTAAACTAGATATTTGTTTAAAGAAAACAGGTTTAACAAGCCATGGAGATCTTATGCATTTTCCTGCTTCATTGCTGTTTATATCCCTGCGGGGGAGATTTACTTGCTTTAATTATTTTGGTGGTCATCGACATTAAGATAGAAAATTATGAAAAATTGACAAATGTTACAGTTGTCACCAGGACTGGAAGTACGGGATAATCATCCAATCGGGGGCAGACAGCAACAAATAAACTGATGAAGGTTAAAATATACAGTATATGTAATCACGATATAATCAGATTTAAAATAATAATTTATATATATATATATATATATATATATATATATATATATATATATATATATATATATATATATATATATATATATTATATGTGTGTGTGTGTGTGTGTGTATATATATATATATATATATATATATATATAATTATTATTTTAAATCTGATTATATCGTGATTACATATACTGTATATTTTAACCTTCATCAGTTTATTTGTTGCTGTCTGCCCCCGATTGGATGATTATGATTATATATATGACATAAAGCTTTGTAGAGGAATATAATGCATGAAACGTTTATACATGCTAACCTGGAGAGGTTTAATGGGTAGCTTCATGGCAAAGGAGGATTAATGTGAAACCTGATCTACATTGAACCTAAACACAACATAAAACAAAAACACTATTTAAGTATTTTTTGGGTATTCAAAGCAAACGCTCCTATCCATCCATGTCTCTATAATTTATTTAGCTGAGAAATCACTTTGAAAAACTCTCCCTAGCATTTCTAACCATGGCCATCTTGAGTAAGGGCAGATGATTTATGTAGCATTTACTTCCTGGAATCCACCATCTGCTCCAAGCTCCTCCCCTTCTGAAAACTCTTGGGATGCATGACACCATTTGCCTAGGCATAGAACCCAGAAAGTAACTGAATAAACTGATAAAAAAAGGTTTAAAACACGTATATATAATATACCTGCTTACATGTTAACTAATGCTAGTAGCATAAGAATTAAAAATATTCAATGCTGACTATGAGAGTGAAGTTCCCACAAGTTTAACATCAACCAAAACATATTCTATATTTTTAAATTGGAGTGGAGAAGGTTCTGTTTTTTATTGTTATCTGTAACCACTTAGGAAGTGAGATGATCTCTCGAAGCAAATGCAACTGGCAGTAAAAACCTGACAGACATTCTCATCCTTCCACAATCTACAAAAAAATAATGCTTGTTCCTTCTTTGGCGAGATATTGCTTATGTCCTGTCTGGAAAACAAAATGTCCATACTGACATCAGAAACAATAGTTTCAACAGTTACAACAGTAACCTTTTTAGGCACGCTACCCAAAACGAATAAAAAAAACGGTTTTGCTAAAGTTGTGTTTAAATAAAAAATAAGAATGTAGTGTGTCTTCAAGATACTTTCTTGAATAGAGGTATTGATTTAATGTCAGGGCTCAAGTCCTGCAGGAACGCATGGCAACATTGTCCCTGTACTTCTTCTACAGCGGACCGATCCTGGGAGGCTCAGGTGCAGAGTCCTCCCCTCCCTCCTCCTCGGGAATGTCAGGCTCAGACTGACTGACATGGTTCTATACCGGCAGGCAGCATTGAACACAGAGGGAGCTGCACTCGTAGACTCGCCCACCACGCCAGGCAGCACTAAGCACACCAGGAGCGACACCCATAATCCCACCCACCACTCTGTGTTTAATGCTGCCTGGGATGGCGGTATAGAACCGTGTCAGTCAGTCCGAGCCTGACAATCTGGTGGTGATCAGCGTGAGCACAGCGAGTGCCCAATGGGCATAGTGAGGCTACATTGATGGGCACCGTGAGGCTGCGATGATGGGCACAGTGAGGCTGCATTGATGGTCACAGTGAGGCTGAAATGATGGGCACAGTGAGGTTGCATTGATGGGTACAGTGAGGCTGCATTGATGGGCACAATGAGTCTGCAATGATAGGCACAGTAAGGTTGCATTGATGGGCACAGTGAGTCTGCATTAATGAGCACAGTGAGGCTGCAATGATGGACACAGTGGGCTGGATTCAGATAGATTCCTCTATCTATGTGCGGGCGTAACGTATCTCCGATACGTTACGCGGCCTTGCTCCCTTAGTTACGGCGGCGTAAGCCTGCGTAATTCAAATGGGGATGTTGTGGGCGTGTTATATTTAAATTACACTTGACCCTGCGTATTTTAAGTTTTTTGTGAACGGCGCATGCGCCGTTCATGAAAGAATCCCAGTGCGCATGCTCGAAATTACGCCTCAAAGCCTCATTGGTTTCGACGTGAACGTAACTTACGCAAAGTCCTATTCGCGAACGACTTACGCAAACAACGTAAAATTTACAAAATTCGACGTGGGAACGACGGCCATACTTAACATAGGATACGCCGCACATACCCCTCATATAGCAGGGGTAACTTTACGCCGGAAAAAGTCTAACGCAAACGACGTTAAATTGCACTGAAAGAGCACTTGTAAGTGCGGTTGCTGTAGGTCCAGGGGGGACATGCAAGAAAAATAAAAAACAGCATTTTAGCTTGCACATGATTGGATAATAAAATCAGCACAGCTTCCCCTCATTTCATATCTACCCCTCAGATTTACAGCGACTGCACTTCCAAGTGCACTTTCAGTGCAATTTCATATTTGAATTGCAAATTGGATTTTCCTTTCGTAAATAACACCCATTGTGTTTTTTTTTGTTAGTTTAGCATACAGGTTAAATTATTTTGTTGTTCTATATTTATTTGTTTAATGCATGTGAATTTTAGAGGGGGTGTCCTTGTGGCACTTTACAGTAAATGTTGCACTTTATTTGTTAAAAAAGGTGTATGTATCTTATATATACAGTATATGTATATATATATATATATATATATATATATATATATATATATATATATATATATATACACACACACATACACACACTTTTTTATTTTTGAGGTGGGGGAATCTTGGGTGAGTTCCTACACTTTTTCCACAGGACATGCCTCCTGTTTAATGTGTATGTCAAGGCAATGTATAAAAAGGCACTCCTTTGTCATGCCCCCGAATGATACACGTTGGTGGAGAAACATCGGCCAGTGGAGGAAGGCTAACGCTATTTTGCTATTGGAGGGCTGAACGGAAGAGCGCCATCTTACTGGTAGGAAGCGCAGGTTGCTTTCATAACTACATGCCTGCTTTTTATATTTTACATGTGAGTGCATCCTTACACCATTTAAAGTAACCCTTTGTTTAATGGGATGTCTGCGCAATGAGTTGTGTTTTTGTTTTCATTTCCTACACATGTGTTCATGCTATTGGAGCCTATTGGGTTATATGCCTTGCTGATCTCCAAGCTCACTTTGAAATTACAAGTCCATAGAAGGAGAAGTGGTGGATGTTTTTTTCTTTGAATGATCTATTATCCTGTGAATCAAGAGTTCCATCTGTTCCTTGGGTTGGAATATCCTACATGTGCGTTTTATATGTACTGACGGTAAGGGTCAGTGTGTTTGGGTGTTGGTGGAGGCTTGGCTATTATCCTTGCACTTGATTCCTCCTCTCTTCTGGATTTCTTTGAATTGAATCCATATTTCAGATTGTCATCTATTGGAGTGGTACATATGAACTTTGGATTGGATCCACATTTCAATTGTCATTTATTGGAATGTTACATATGAACTTTTTATTATTATTTTAGAGCTACACCACAACTTTCATTATTTTCCATTGTATCCAACATTATTGTGTCAGCTGCTGTAGTTTATATATATATATTTTTATTTTTTATTTTATTTTTGATTTAGCATAACAAGCACTCTATTACGTTAATGAGAATAAATAGTAAAAAAAATATATAGAAAAAATGCATTTTCCTGTAATTTTTCCCTACTCACAGGCTACATAATTGCACACTCCCAAAAGTTTATATAGTAATCTATATATATAAAACTCAACGTGTGTGTGTATGTATGTATGTACTGTATGTATGTATGTATGTATGTATGTTCCAGCATCACGTCCAAACGGCTAAAGATATTAACATGAAACTTGGCACACATGTTACTTATATGTCAGCAACAAACATAGGATAGGTGGTTTAACCCTTACCCACCCCCATTTGCCATGGTCGGGGTTTTTCTTTAAAGTCCCATTCAACTCTATGGGAAATACATGTTACTTCATGTTCCAGCATCACGTCCAAACGGCTAAAGATATTAACATGAAACTTGGCACACGTGTTACTTATATGTCAGCAACAAACATAGGATCGGTGGTTTAACCCTTACCCACCCCCATTTGCCATGGTCAGGGTTTTCCTTTAAAGTCCCATTCAACTCTATGGGAAATACATGTTACTTCATAACTTCCAAACGGCTGTAGATATTTCGATAACACTTGGTCACATGTTACTTATATGTCCACTTAAACTATAGGATAGTTAATTTATCCCTTAACTACCCCCATTTGTGAGGGTCGGGGTTTTTGTTTAAAGTCACATGCAAATCAATGGGAAATGTATGTTCCCACATAACTTCTGTACGCCTGGAGATATTTCAATAATACCTGGTACACATATTACTTATATGCCAAATAAAAATATATGACAGTTAAATTAACCCTTACCTACACCCTTATATAAAAGATGGGTATATTTATATTACTATGATTTTCCTCCCCAAAAGGTTAAGATAGGAAGACCGGGCAACGCCGGGTATTCAGCTAGTATAATAATATAATCAACAAATCTTCAGATTAAAATAATATTGCATTAGTGTGAATTTTACGGTATGTAACATTGAGAAATGGTAAAGCTCAAAGTGAACATGAGCATTTTGCTTCTCTTTTTTTTCTTCCAGCACTACATTGTGTTGCACACAGGGGAAAAATGGTTTGCATAAATTATTGGCGTAAAATTAAGATAAGATTAACAAGGGCATAAATTAAAACTAAACTAAATATTCAAATGACACAGAGTTCACTTCTGTGGGCATTTGATTTGATGTCACCTAACATCATTGTTGCAACCTGGAGATTACTCTGGGGAGAGAATATTTGCATTTATTTTACTGAAATGTATTTATACAACATATACAATATTTATACAGTTTGAGGGTCAGCAAGATATTCCTTTATTTATATTTAACTCAAAAGGCTTACCAGTGATAACACAATGTCAATATTCAGAAAAAAAAAACATGGTTCTTTTGACCTAGGAAAAAGCCTAGAAAAATGCATCATTCTGATGAAGTTCCTCAGGTCTATGCTCCACCAAAAACAAGAACTTGTTTATCCCCTTATTCTATCCCATCCATGTTAAAGGAGCAGGGTCGGAAACCAGTTGGATCTTATTCCCAATAGGTAGTACCAGAGGGATTCTAAAGTCCACCTAATGGCCAAAATATACCCACTCTACCAAAGCATAACCTTTCTCAGCTGCAGTTAATTTCTGACTAATGGCCCGTACACACGATCCGAATATTGTACGACAGGTCGTACGACTTTTTTCGCTTAATAGTCGCAAGTAAAATGAAATAGGTTATTAACCACTTCCAGACCTTAGGTGTTTTTCAAATTTGGTGTTTGCAAGACTAAAACAGTTTTTTCTGCTAGAAAATTACTTAAAACCCCCAAACATTATATATATTTTTCTAACACCCTAGAGAATAAAATGGTGGTCATTCCAATACTTTTTGTCACACCGTATTTGCGCAGCGGTCTTACAAGCGCACTTTTTTTGAAAAAAATTCACTTTTTTGAATTAAAAAATAAGACAACAATAAATTTGGCCCAATTTTTTTATATATTGTGAAAGATAATGTTACGACGAGTAAAATGATACCCAACATGTCATGCTTAAAAATTGCGCCCGCTCCTGGCATGGCGTCAAACTTTTACCCTTAAAAATCTCGATAGGCGATGTTTAAAAAATTCTAGAGGTTGCATTTTTTGAGCTACAGAGTAGGCCTAGGGCTAGAATTATTGCTCTCGCTCTAACGATCGCGGCGATACCTCACTTGTGTGATTTGAACACCGTTTTCATATGCGGGTGCTACTCGCGTATGTGTTCGCTTCTGCGCGCGAGCTCGTCGGGACGGGGCGCTTTAAAAAACATTTTTTTTTGTTTTCTTATTTATTTTTATTTATTTTATTACTTTTTACACTTAAAAAAAAAATTGATCACTTTTATTCCTATTATAAGGAATGTAAACATCCCTTGTAATAGAAAAAAGCATGACAGGTCCTCTTAAATATGAGATCTGGGGTCAAAAAGACCTCAGATCTCATATTTAGACTAAAATGCAAAAAAAAAAAAAAAAATTTAAACTTTTTTCAAATGACAAAAAAAAAATTGTCTCTTTAAGAGGCTGGGCGGGACTGATGTTTTGACGTCACTTCCGCCCAGCAGAGCTATGGGGACGGGTGAAGGAGATTTTTCCTTCAGTCTCGTCCCCGCTCAGCTGCCGAACAGTCCCGATCTCCTCCGCCGCTACCGACGGCTCCAGTAAGCGGCGAAGGGCAAGGGAGAGCGGCGGGAGGGGGGGCCCTCTCCCGCCACCGATAACGGCGATCTCGTGGGGAATACGCCGCGGAGACCGCCGTTATCGTGTACCAGACCGCGCACACTAAAGATCGATACCTCGGTTGTGGCAGCAGCTGCTGCCGTTACCGAGATATCAATCTTTAAAAAAAGGACGTACATCGTCGTGCGCAGGTCTGGAAGTGGTTAAAGTCACGAAAATTCTCGTACGACCGAAAAAAATTATCGAAAGTGATGTCATGTGTTGTAATGTATTTGTATTGTATTTTCGGACGACAACTGTACTGACTAAACGAAAATCGTACGATCTGACATCGTACGATGAAAATTTTCGTGCATGTCCGATCTAATAATATCGGATGAACTGTCGTGATCGGCTCTCAAAAGTAGTGTACACACGATCCGAAAATCGTACGATTCTTCATCGGACGATAGTTTTCGTCCGATATTCGGATCGTGTGTACGGGCCATAAGAGAGACAATGGGATGCTTTTGTTTGTGGATGTCCTGTGATAGAATAGCTCCAAGTCCCACACTGAGGGCTTCCCTCTAAACAATAAATTCCCTTTCAGAAATTGGGAGCAATTAGGATAGGTTGTTGGCACAGTGCTGACTCTTCAGGAAGATCTTTTCAGCATCTGCATTCCACTTTACCACAATGGACTCTTGACAGATAGTCAGTTCAGTCAGCAGCACTGCCAGGGTAAAGAACTGGGCACAAATCATCTGTTGCACACATCTGATTTTTGGTGAGGGGGTGGGGCCAGTTGTCTATAGTCTCTAACTTGCTAAATTTACCTAAAGTAGACTGTTTAGGTGGAACCCCCTCCTCATCAGGAAGTCTAACACTTCCTAGATTTCAGGCAACAGGGATTTCCACTCCCTACTGAAAATAACAACTTCATCCAGCAACACCGAGGTGTATTCCAGATAGAGGCTTATCCATCACCTGTTGCAACATGATAGGAGCATTTTAACCGATTCCCAACCGCCGCACGCACATATACGTCGAAACACAACGACACTCCTTGCCAGAAGGACATATATATATGTCCCCTTTAAGGAAGCTCCATTGTGCACATCACAAGCACTGTGAACCCGACCATGGGTCCTGTGAACTGGAACGTCGCGGGGATACCCGCTATCATCTCACGGACAGATAGAGTGGGGAGATGCTAATGTAAACAAGCATCTCCCCGCTCTGCCTAGTGACAATGACACTGATCTCTGCTCCGGAGCGGAGATCAGTGTCATGTCACACACAGCCGATCCCCCCTACAGTAAGAAACACTCACTAGGGCACACTTAACCCCTACAATGCCACCTAGTGGTTAACCCCTTCACTGCCAGTGTCATTTTCACAGTAATCAATGCATTTTTATAGAACTGATCGCTGTAAAAATTACAATGGTCCCAAAAATGTGTCAAAAGTGTCCGATTTGTCCGCTATAATGTCGCAGTCACGATAAAAAGCGATGATCGCCGCCATTACTAGTAAGAAAAAATTATTAATAAAAATGCCATAAAACTATCCCCTATTTTGTAGACGCTATAACTTTTGCGCAAACCAATCAATAAACGCTTATTGCAATTTTTTTACCAAAAAAATGTAGAAGAATACGTATCGGCCTAAACTTAGAAAAAAAAAATCTATATTTTTTTGGGGGGATATTTATTATAGCTAATCCAACTAATCTTTTACCACTTCCATCAGCTCATTCCCCACAGTTACAACCTTTTGTACCACCTGCCCCACCCTATTTGATTGTAAGCTCTTCTGAGTAGGGCCCTCTTAATCCTCTTGTATTTTATTGTATTGTAACTGTATTGTCTTCCTTTTATATTGTAAAGTGCTGCGTAAACTGTTGGCGCTATATAAATCCTGTATAATAATAATAATAATAATAATAATAATAATAATAATAATAATAGCAAAAAGTAGCAAAATTGTCGCTCTATTTTTGTTTATAACGCAAAAAATAAAAATCGCAGAGGTGATCAAATACCACCAAAAGAAATCTCTATTTGTGGGAAAAAAAAGGACATCAATTTTGTTTGGGAGCCACGTCGCAACGACCGCGCAATTGTCACTTAAATCGACGCAGTACCGAATCGCAAAAAGAGGCCCGGTCATTTGGAAACAAAATGGTCCGGGGCTTAAGTGGTTAAAGGTCAAAGGCATTTTTTTGTACTAAAAGTGCTCCTCTGAGGTGGAGGGAGATGTTTTCCCTCAAGAGTTTTTTTAGGTATTCCGTTTACAGTTTTTATGCAAGATAGTTGATTTTTATCTATTTCTGATCCCATTTTATTGTTACATTTTTTACATAATCACAATATTGCTTTTATTTTGCATTTGTACTTATAGCAATGTTGTATGTTATTAGGCTCATTTGTTTACCTCGCTACCATCCGATGATGATCATTGCAGAAGTATCTGTTGAATTTTAGTTAGAGGACTAATGTATAGACATTTGACTTAAATTGGCATCATACCAAGTCTTGGTTAAAAAAAATGAGGGTATTTATATTAGCAGAGATTACTCTAATGATAGTGTATGGTTGCTATAACAAGGTGTAAACACTGCGGCAATGCAAAAGCCCGCCATATGTCGCCTAGCCCATCCCCTGATAAAGTCACGTGTGCAGTGACGCAATGCATCGGAAGGAGTTGGGTGACATTACTGTCAATACTGGAAGTCAGGCGTCAGTGAGCTTTCAGGAATTGCAAACCTGTTGTAAACTTGCGAACAAGTCAATTTTAATTGTGAGTGCAGTCTACGAATAAAAATAGTCATTATTAGATATTGCTGTTTGTTGAGCAATTTTTTAGAGATATCATCAATGGACCACACAGTGATAGCTATCTAGTAATTGTGGAAGTGAGAAAACGGAATTTATGACATAGCCAGGTTTCCTTATTTAACCCCTAAGTTAGGGGAAAGTGCATTCTGACCTGTACCCATGTATAGGTCCAAGGTCAAGGTGAGGGCACACCTGTCACATAGAGGTGTTTTACCTATAGTGAGGATTTGATTTGGGGGATTTGTAGCACTGGGACTTTTGCCTTACTACCACAATACTGTAAATAGTAAATAGAGTCCATCTGTGTGTAATTTATTCTCAGTATAAATACAGCTGTTCTGTGAAGCAGAGGTTTGTTAGAGAACCTTAGTGAACAAACAGGATAATGAAGGCCAAGGAACACACCAGACAGGTCAGGGATAAAGTTGTGGAGAAGTTTAAAGCAGGGTTAGGTTATAAAAAAGTATCCCAAGCTTTGAACATCGAACGGATCACTGTTCAATCATTTTATTTTATTTTATTCACCCTCCTTGTCTTAACCC
The DNA here is from genome assembly GCF_905171775.1 of Rana temporaria. Lineage (NCBI taxonomy): Eukaryota > Metazoa > Chordata > Amphibia > Anura > Ranidae > Rana > Rana temporaria. Next base: position 200,359,343 of record NC_053490.1, read on the forward strand.
TTTTTATTTAGTTTTGCATTAAATTTGTACCAGTGTACTTATTTTTGGGCACTTAATATTGTGAGGTTATCTAGATTATATGATTTATGGAAGGCATACTTTCCTTGGTAACATGTTACCAATAATTTTATGGTTATGAACTTCTTTATATTTGATGGTTTTAGGTATTTATTAGATTACGAAGGAATGTTTTAAATGGCATTGACTCAAGTCAGGATTGTCAAGGGTTGATTTCCTGATTAGACAGGGTAGGGTTAACCCAAATCAATATATAGGAAGTAAGGTTCTGTTGGTTCCCTCTAACCTGATGCAACCTGATAAATAAAGACAGCTCCATTAAAATACACTAGGGAAAGAGGATACTAAGGGCCAGATCCACAGCCAGCCGCCGTAACTTAAATATTCCCATTTAAGTTACACTGCCGGAAAATTTCTACCTAAGTGCCCGATCCACAAAACACTTACCTAGAAATTTCCGGCTGTGTAACTTAAATCCGGCAAGGCGTTCCTATTCAAATGGGGCGAGTCCCATTTAAATTAGGCGCGCTCCCGCGCCGGCCGTACTGCGCATGCTCACGACGTCATTTTCCCGACGTGCTTTGCGCGCTTTTACGTTGCGCCGGGTTTTGAGAATCGCGACGGGCGTAAAAAAAAAATACGAGTTGCGGCGGGAAAAAAAAAACATTTGAAAAAAAAAAAGACGGCGACGCGGGATAGAAGGGTCTACTTTTACAAGGCCTAAACAGTTTAGGCCTTGTAAAAGCAGCCCTAATTTTACGATTGCAAACTAATACTTAGGGAGAAAAAACGAAGCGTAAAAGCTTTGTGGATCTCCGTAAGTGCTAATTTGCATACCCGAAGCGGCATTTCGACTCGAAATGCCCCCAGCGGCGGATGCGGTACTGCATCCTAAGATCCGGCAGTGTAAGTCCCTTACACATGTCGGATCTTCTGCCTAACTATGAGAAACTGATTCTGTGGATCAGTTCCATAGTTAGAAACAGGGATACGACGGCGTATCCCTTTTGAGGATCTGGCCCTAAGAGTCCAACATTGGCCATAGAGGTTCCCTAAACTAGTAGTTTCTGTCATGGGTGCAGGCCTCAGGGAAATGTCCACCATTGGAGGAGGTGTCCCGTTAAGTGCATACATCCACATGTGTTTGTGGGTAGGTTTTTTTTTCCAAACAAGATTTATTGAGAATAGAATTTTCTAACATACAGTACAAAAAAAAATGTCAAGCATATTGTTATACAATCAATATGCTGCAACAAACAGAATGTAACAGGTACAACAGTTGGCCTGCCTAGGGGCTATCAGTGCCCAAAATCAAGGAAGGTTGCATGTATCAAGCAAATGACAATGAACTTAAAATAACTGGGTTAAACCCAAACCAGTAAGTGATGAAGAAGGTATTTAAAGGACAGAAGAAAGAGACAAATAAGTAAAAAAGAAAAGAAAAGGGAACTTTGAGTAGTTTTAACCATTTTCAATAAAGGTTTTGGGGCAGATCCACAAAAGGATTACGCTGGCGTATGTACTGATACGCCGGCGTAATTTTAAATTTCCTGTGTCGTATCTTTGTTTTGTATCCACAAAACAAGATACAACGGCATCTGGGATCGATCCGACAGGCGTACGTCTTAGTACGCCGTCGGATCTAAGCTGCAATTTTTCAGCGGCCGCTAGGTGTCGTTCCTGTCGAAATCCGCGTTGAGTATGCAAATTAGCTAGTTACGGCGATCCACGAACATACGTCGGCCCGGCGCATTTTTTTCTGTCCTTTGCGTTCGACTTTTTCCGGCGTATAGTTAAAGCTGTTGTTATGAGGCGTACTCAATGTTAAGTATGGCCGTCGTTCCCGCGTACAATTTTGAATTTTTTACGTAGTTTGCGTAAGTCGTTCGCGAATAGGAATTTGCGTAGAATGACGTCACCGTCGTAAGCATTGGCTTGTTCCGGTAAAATTTTGAGCATGCGCACTGGGATACCCCCAGGGACGGCGCATGCGCAGTTTAAAAAAAATGTTTACGTCGGGTCACGACGTATTTGCATTAAACACGCCCCCATCACTTCCATTTGAATTCCACGTCCTTACGCCGCAACAGATACACTTCGCCGCCCTAACTTATGGCGCAAATTCGTTGAGGATTCAAACCAAAAAAAAGTAAGTTACAGCGGCGTAGTGTATCTTAGATACGCTACACCCGGCGCAATAATGCACCGTTGTATGTGGATCTACCCCTTTATGTTTTATTCCACAAGGAAAAGTATTTCCTTTTTAGAGAAACTGTGAAAGGGGAAGACTGAGTTGGAATGTAGAAGCCAAGACCAAGACATACTGAAGCTCCTATTCGACTGAATCTTAATACTCTGCCATCATCTTTCATTTGTGGGAACTGGAACTGCTGGATTCAGAAGGAGGCAAACTGAGCTGGTGAGTAAAGCATATGATGTACCTGTTGGATATCAATCTTTGGAAATGTAATGCTGCATTTACGGAGATAGCCTTTTTGCTCTTAATCAGAAGAAAAACTCACAATCATTGGAGAGATTTTGTGGTGACTAGTGTGTCTGATGATCGGTGATTTGAACAGTGAAATTGATGTGTTGGATTTTGCACTTACTGTACTGATTGATAATATAGTGTAATATAGTGTAAGTCAAGTATGTTTCTTTCAGCTAGTATTTTGGTCAGGTATTCAGGGAACCTGGAAAAATTTGGTTTTGGGCTCTTATTGTTGAACCATTTGCATTATGCATAAATATCTCCTAAGACATAATTATGCAGTGCACACCTACATTTCTGTGTTGATTCTCCAGCAACCAGGGACATAGAACTTGAATCTGGAGGACTTTTTACTAGCATATGTTTTATATACTGCTAGGGGCTTCGCACTGGTGTCATGCAAGAGTGTGGGAGGACTGCTTGTATTTGCTCCAGTAACATCTAAATCTTAAACAATAGGTAGTAAGATGTACACATTACATGTTGAAAGTCTGTTAACCACTTGCCAGGTTTGTAATTGAATCTTTAATAGTCTTTTCACACACAGTTTTGGGTCTATTTTGAACTAATGGACAATATAAACATTTTACACTATATTGCCAAAAATATTGGGAGGATGAAATTGTCCAAAATGTCTTGGTATGCTGATGCCTTTAGGCCGGAATCACACTAGTGCGTTGCATTTTGGAGCTGCGTTCTCGTTGCGAATTACTCTAGAGGGTGTTCTGCGGATCAACTGCGGTTTAGCTGCGGATCGGGTGCGATTTAGAAGAAATAATTATCTGAGCTGCGTTTTTGGTGAGGGCCAATCATTGTTAGCTGTGTGATGATGTAGGTAATAAAAGGGAGTGACCTTTCTTGGACTCTTCCTTTTTCACGAGCATTCAGTATAGTGTGGAATTGGATTTGGATTTCAGAAGAAATGTGTGCTGCCCTGCCCATGATCATGCCTACAGTTGTTGCTGCAACAGCAGCAATCTTGCTGGAAGTTGAGAGGAGGAGAAGGAGGAGGAGAAGAAGAAGATACTGGGTTCATCCTATCATTGCAAATAGGGATGAAAGAGGGCAGTTCATGATATTATATGAAGATCTCCGTGGGCATGAAGACAAGTTTTTTAATTATACACGCATGTCAATAACCAGGTGATTTTTTTTTTAATTTTGCTAAACATTTTCTTTCTCCATTGTTCCATAGTAAATTTTTTTTTTTTTTTTTTTTTTAAGTTTTGATGAATTGTTAGGACTAACGTACCCTAGTTTGGAGCGCCAGAACACATGCTTCAGAGCAAGCATCCAGCCTGCACAAAGATTATTAATCACATTAAGGTACTTTTTCACACCTATGTGCATTTTAACATTTATGTTGAAGCATGTAATCTTTTTTGGGTTCAACTATCCAACATCTGTAATTAGAAATGAACAACCAGACATAAGATGCCCAAAAATATATTTATTTTTTACTTTTCTCCCAAAAATAAAGAAATAGACAACATATATTTGCTTGGACTAATATAAAAAATAAAAACTTTGCCTTCAAGTTTACCTCAGGACTAAACTTTGATTCAAAATATGCACACATGCTTGTTTACTGTGGGCATAACGTAAACTTTAGAGATGTTGATATGTTTTGGTAAATAATGGTGTGTCTGAGGAGTATTGACTTGCTGAAGTAGTTTCATCAATCTCGGTGCTTGAAGCATGGCTAGACTCGCCATGTGTCTGTGGCCCATGTTGCTGTGGCCCATGTTGCTGTGGGCCATGGTGCTGTGGCACATGGTGCTGTGGCACATGGTGCTGTGGGCCATGGTGCTGTGGCACATGTGGCTGTGGCACATGGTGCTGTGGCACATGTGGCTGTGGGCCATGGTGCTGTGGCACATGTGGCTGTGGGCCATGGTGCTGTGGCACATGTGTCTGAGGCCCATGTTGCTGTGGCCAATGTTGCTGTGGCACATACATCCCCTGCATTTGTGTTTGGGGCCTAATTGAAGGGATTGGGGATGGGATGGGATATGGAGTTCGCCTCTGTTGTACCTCATATATTGAAGTTGGCTCCTGAAAGCTGGAAGTGTAGGATGGATGAACATAGGGGTAAGGTTGGTTTCCTGGGTCCGGGTACTGGCCTGACATTGGTAAGTGTATGTGTGTTGTTTCTTTTGTTACATATGGCCTTTTCAATGTTGGTTGCTCGCTTGGCACTGTAAATGACTGCAGAACGTGTTCTACTGTGGTTCGCATTTCTAAATATCTCTCAGGTAGAACTTTTTTGATCAATGGTACAAAATTAAGCGCCAGTATTGTAGCTGGACATAAGAAAGCATCCACCTTTCCAGCCATTTGTTGTAACATCTCTAGAAGACGCTCGCTTATGTCCATCTGCGATACTGGCGTTCGCTTACGTGCCACTTTGGCAGGCCGCGCAATGGTTGTCGGAGCAGAGGAGGGTCCAGGCATAGGCTCAGGCAATCCAGACTCATTCTCTGGGTTTGTGACCCATAGATCTGACCCAAGTTGCATTTCTGGTATTTCCTCATTTGGATCAATGCAAACTGCTGCCACCGATTGGGCCTCAGATTGGCTCTCTGGTTGATCCTCCAAGACATCCTGTTCGTCCCAACTTGCTTCGGTCCTGTTTTTATAAAAAAAGAAAAACATTACTTATGCTAAATATATAGTCACGATACATAGATGATGTAGAGGATAACTTACTCTCTCATCTCTATGAGTGGTTTCAAGAAGGCAAGGTCCTCCGCATACATATAGGGTACTCTAGCTGGTGCCCCCGAGCCACTCCTCACTTCTCTTAGATGTTTGTTGTATTTCTTGAAGGCATCACGCATGCTTCGCCACCGATTCTTGATGTATACCACTGAAAAAAAGAGAAGATAATAATTATTTAATATTTCTTATTTGTTGAAGGTACCTAGCTACAGGAAATTCATTTGGAAGTCTCCACTATGAGTTCAAGGTTGGAAAATCAACTATATCTGGCATTGTACATGAAACATGCCTTGTTTTATGGAATGTACTAAAACCATTGGTCTTCAAAAAGCCTACAAAAAAAGATTGGTTGAAGATATCAGAGGAATTCTGGGAGAGATGTAATTTTCCAAACTGTGTGGGAGCCATCGATGGCAAGCACATACGCATCCTGAGGCCATTTGATAGTGGGAGTCAGTTTTTTAATTATAAAAAATATTTTTCGTTTGTATTAATGGCAGTGGTAGATGCCAAATATAATTTCATTTATATTGATGTGGGTGCTTATGGCAGCAGCTCTGATTCTGGTGTATTTAGTCATTCCACATTTGGGAGAATGCTAAGGGAGAATAGTCTGGATTTACCTAACGATTCGTCCTTGCCCGGAACAAATGAGCCAGCCCTCCCATTTGTTTTTGTAGGGGACGAAGCGTTTGCCCTTGGTAAAAATCTTCTTCGACCATTCTCAAGTAGAGCGCTGAGCAATGATAAAAGAATATTTAATTATCGGCTCACTAGGGCACGTCGAGTAGTAGAGTGTGCATTTGGAATTCTTGCCAATAAATGGAGAATATTGCACACCGCCATCAATCTCAGTTTGGAGCATGCTGTCTCTGCTGTCAAAACTGCGTGTGCACTGCACAACTATGTGCGAGAACGTGATGGAATTGATTTTGAGGATTCCATGATGCATAACATGGAGGCGGCACAGTGGAGTTTGACTAGGGGCACTACCAGTGGGAAATTGATTCGAGATCAATTTCTAAATTACTTTATATCGCCATCTGGCGAGTTACCTTGGCAGATGCAGGCAATTTAAAAAAAAAATGTGGTGTTGGCATCAAAATATATGGCCCTTTAAATATTAAAACATAACATACTAAGCTAAAAATGTCACTATGTGTAATTTGAATGCAGCTTGAAAAAAAAACCAATAAATTTATTTTTTTGCAAAATATTAAGGACTCCGAAGTTATTCTCTACCTAAAATTGGACAAAAAAACAAAAACGTGGCTTTGTGACACTGTTATGTGTGTTCTGCTGGGTGTCATTGTACAGAGGATGATGTCTTTGTAAGACCACCATGGCCAATAACGTCAAAATTGGATGACAAATACAGATAGTCACTCCCCCAAGGATCTGCAAACATACTTGGTAAAGTGGGTTTACATATTTTGGTGATAGACACACACGCAGACTCATACAAACAATGACCAAGGGTGTGGGAATGAGTCCTGTGCCACCAGCAACACGGGGACAGGGTGCATTAGGATTTTGCTAAAACACCATGCCAAGATAGAAAACATGTGGCATGGTATGGGTTAGCACACTTTACATGCCCTGACAGAATGCATGCTTGGATAAAGGCCTGCTCTGGATTTGTGGGGGGTACGCACTGTAGTTATTGGGGTCTAATTAGAATTATAATTTTAGAAGTTAGGGAATGAAAAAATAAATCAAACTTACCTTTGTCAGCTTGAACTTGGGATGAGCACATGCTCCACTCTGGCAAAAGGCTTTTGGTAATTTCAACCCAGGTAGTTTTTTTCAAAACATTGTCCTTATATTTAGTATGCCGGGTGTCATAGATTTGTGGGTTCTCCCTGACAAGGCGGATAAGCTCCTCGGAATCCACACAGTCCTTCACCTTAGCAGTGACTTTTTTGCTCCGTTTTTTGGACATGGCTACTCACCTCAGCAGCATGAAACAGACAGAGGAGGAACTAGGAAAAGGGGGAGGTGGTGGAGGAGGAAAAATACTTCCGTTCAAACCGCAACACATCTGCGAATTAGATGCGTACCCATAGAAGATAATGGGACTGAATTCGCACCTGAGCCGCACCGCAAGACATAAAAACCGCACGCGGTTTGGAGGCAATGCGCAGTGCGGATGCATCGCACATATGTGAACCAGCCTCATTGAAAACAATGTATTTTGAAATGTCCTGCGATTTGGATGCGGTTGAAACCGCACTCAATTCGCTTAGGTGTGAACCTGGCCTAAAAGTTCCCTTCACTGGAACAAAGGGGCCAATCCCAACCCCTGAAAAACAACCCCACACCATAATCCCCATCCACCAAATGATTTGGACCAGTGCACTAAGCAGGTCCATAAAGACATGGATGAGCAAGTTTGGGGTGAAGGAACTTGACTGGCCTGCACCTGACCTGACCTCAACCCGATGGGTGGGCCAACTCAATATTGAACCCTACAGAATAAAACTGGGATGCCATTAAAGTTCATGTGCGTGTAAAGGCAGGCGTCCCAATACTATTGGTAATATAGTGTATATTGAAATATATTTTTTTTACTGACGGTCACTATTTGGAATAAGCCAGGTGTATTTTTGCTAAAATATTTATCTTCCTAACGCTTTTCTCAGTTAGGCCATGATTCAGTCCTACCCACAACTGGGTGCCCACTGGGTGAAGCAATTGAAATAATTTTTCAAGCATATGCTTGCTGAACTACTTACAATGCATCACAGTGCAAATATTCTGTATGTTTTTTTTTCTTTTCTTTCTTTCAATTTTGATTAAATTCAGTGCACATAAACATCAAAAAAAAAATTCTCATAGGTTAAATAAATTCAACAGACAATCCTTGTATGTAAACATTTAGCACACAGAGCAATAACGTGGAATCACTGCCTAGTCTAGTAAAATAGCTTTCAACCTACAATTAAACAATGTTTTGTTGTTTTGCAAGCTCTGCAGTTGAAAATTGTTGCTGTGAAAACAAAATTTTAAGCTTCAGCTCATGTAAATGATTTGTGTGCATCTTTTAATTAAGGGTGGGAAGAATGTGATTGCAATCAGAGCCTCTTTCCTGCACCTACATGAAGGTCAGCCTGTTGGGGGTGAAACAGCTTGCTTTTAGATCTGCAACAAGCTCATTCACAATCAACAATCAACTTGTGCATGAAGTGATGAAGAAATGCCTTGGGTAAAAAAAGGAAAAAGAATCAGTACATGTACACAGAGCATAAAATGATAAACATTAACAAGTATATTCTGTCCACAACAATGGTGCACTGGTCAGGAGCCAGTGACTGACAAAGCTCTAGGTTTCAAAGACTTTCTTTGAGTATGTTTCTTGGGATAATTATTGAGGGGTTGTGAGGAACCAGATCTGGAGGGCTGTAAAAAGCAACACAATGAACTTGACAGGCAGCCAGATTCCTGTTCTCAGTCAGTTTAGGGTTACTATAATCTCATTATTATGCTTGAAAGACGGCAAGTAATAGAATCTCAGGTACCTGTTCTGCCTTTACTCAGCCACCTCTTCTCTTTTATGCCGATTTCCCTTGATTACATGAACTGGTGCAGCTCAGTTTTCAACCACTTATCCTACAGAAATAATCATCTGATCAGCCCTACAAGGTTCTCAGTGCAGTCAATGGTTTTAATGGGTCAAGCGGTAAATTAACCCTTTACACAGTATCCTTGTAGATAGCTTACATCTTGTCAAGCAATTTGCCTCTTCCACGTTGTTAACTTTCAATAAGGAAAGAGATGTTTAACTCGTAAGTACTTTACACCTCAATGGTTAGAGTAGTTTTTTTGTACCATTTTACTATGCATTATGTATTATAGGATCTTAGGCTTATGCATAATAAGTTTATCTTACCTTACTTCATTTTTTTATACTAAATTTAGTGCCCATTAATCTTTCCCCCCATAATAATTTTGACATTTCTGGGAACAGAACGTGATTTAACCGCTTCAATACCAGATACTTTCATCCCCTTCCTGCCCAGGCCAATTGTCAGCTTTTAGCAGTGTCACACTTTGAATGGCAATTGCGCAGTCATGCAACACTGTACCCAAATTAGATTGTAACATTTTATTCACAAAAATAGAGCTTTTTTTTTTTGGTGGTATTTAATCACCACTAGGCTTTTTATTTTTTGCTAAATAAATGAAAAAAGACTGAAAATTTAGAATTTTTTATTTGTTTCTGTTATATAACTTTGCAAATAATAAACCTTTCTTCGTAAATTCAGGCCAAAATGTAAATTGCTAAATTTCTTTGGTGAAAATAACCTAAAGCAGTGTATAATAATTAGTCTGGAGTGGAACTTCCGCTCATCTGATTCCTCCCCCCCTCCGGTGCCACAATCGGCACCTTTCGCAGGGGGGGTTTGGGGACAGGATACCTGTCTGTGACAGGTATCCTTTCCCACTTCCGGGAGTTCAGGCCACAGGCTATGTCATTGCCACAGGGTTCCCTCCCCCTCTCTCAGCCGCCGGGCCAGTAGGAGAGAGGAGCGGGCCTCACACATGTGCAGTAGGGTTCCCGGTGTGAAGCCAAAAGGCTACACAGCCGGTTTCCCTTACCCGCAATGATGGCGGTGCTGACATCGCTGGACTCCAGGACAGGTAAGTGTCCTATTATTAAAAGCCAGCAGCTGCAGTATGTGTAGCTGCTGGCTTTTAATTTTAAATTGTTTGGGGGAGGAACACCTCTTTAAAGAGTCCACAAACTATGGTATATACAGTACAGACCAAAAGTTTGGACACACCTTCTCATTCAAAGAGTTTTCTTTATTTTCATGACTATGAAAATTGTAGATTCACACTGAAGGCATCAAAACTATGAATTAACACATGTGGAATTATACATAACAAAGAAGTGTGAAACAACTGAAAATATATTTCATATTCTAGGTTCTTCAAAGTAGCCACCTTTTGCAGCAGACACATCTCTAGAACTGTTAAGAGGAGACTGTGTGAATCAGGCCTTCATGGTAGAATATCTGCTAGGAAACCACTGCTAAAGAAAGGCAACAAGCAGAAGAGACTTGTTTGGGCTAAAGAACACAAGGAATGGACATTAGACCAGTGGAAATCTGTGCTTTGGTCTGATGAGTCCAAACTTGAGATCTTTGGTTCCAACCCTGTATCTTTGTGCGGTGCAGAAAAGGTGGACGGATGGACTCTACATGCCTGGTTCCCACCGTGAAGCATGGAGGAGGAGGTGTGATGGTGTGGGGGTGCTTTGCTGGTGACACTGTTGGGGATTTATTCAAAATTGAAGGCATACTGAACCAGCATGGATACCACAGCATCTTGCAGCGGCATGCTATTCCATCCGGTTTGCGTTTAGTTGGACCATCATTTATTTTTCAACAGGACAATGACTCCAAACACACCTCCAGGCTGTGTAAGGGCTATTTGACCAAGAAGGAGAGTGATGGGGTGCTACCTCTTGAAACTCATCAAGAGAATGCCAAGAGTGTGCAAAGCAGTAATCAAAGCAAAAGGTGGCTACTTTGAAGAACCTATAATATGAAATATATTTTCAGTTGTTTCACACTTTTTTGTAATGTATAATTCCACATGTGTTAATTCATAGTTTTGAAGCCTTCAGTGTGAATCTACAATTTTCATAGTCATGAAAATAGAGAAAACTCTTTGAATGAGAAGGTGTGTCCAAAATGTTTGGTCTGTACTGTATATACAGTATATATATATATATATATATATATATATATATATATATATATATATATATATATATATATATATATATGAAAATTTAACAATCCTTGATGTAAGGCTTGCTAGAGTTCCCCCATAATATCAATGCATTGTAAGGCTTGCTAGAGTTTCCCATAATATCAATGCTTGTAGAGATGTATCCTTTAACCCAGAACCGTTAGGATTAATTACACAGAAGCTAGAAACAGCCTTGCAAAATGTTATTGTGTACGTGCGAGTACAAGTACATCTTGCATAACAAGATATGGCATGCGGTAGAACAAGTGTTAGCTGGTTACACAGAAAATAGATTGCTATGTTTTCATGCTCTCAGGAATGTTGCATAATTGTGACGTACTGTATTACTTGTACAAACTGATTACTTTACTATGATTGGCTGAACCAAGGGCACAGGGAATAAAGTCTAGTCTTTGATTCACCATATCTCTGTGTGTGTCTTGACTTGCCGAAGCATTAGAGGGTCTCCATACATCCAGAGGTCCTAAAGCCCGGGTCCAGTTGAACCACCAACCTCACACTTGACAACCTCGTTTCTCATTTCTTGAGGTCTGAAATAGCCAAGACAGTACAACTACCCTCCAAATACTTTTTGGAAATTAGACAGTCCCGAGTATTTAGTAAGAGGCATGGTGTGTTTTTTGAAGTTGTCATTTTTTGTCACAATGTTTTGGAAAATGAAGAATTGTAAAAAAGATTGTGTTTTTGTAGATTATTTATAGGTCCAACTAACAATTAAGGGTGGGAGAAACATATCTGGGTTGAGTTCAAGGGATTTTCACTCAACTAAGTTTTCAATTTGAATCCGAACCCCATTAAAATCAATGGGAGGCAAATTTGTAAAATACATGCTGGTAATTTTTGAAGCTAATAGGTAATTGATTGTTAAACACCAATGCAAAATTTTGTTTTAACAAATTCTGTTCAGCAGGAAGCAACACTATTAATAATGCCTAAAAGGCAGCAAATAAATAAAATAACTTGATCTCATCTATACCAGGCCTTATGTTTTATGAGGGTCTAGTATAGATTTTAAGAGGAAGCCCACAAAAAATTAGGACCTCCAAATTTTATACCAGACCATTATCAAAGCATATAGCACTCCTGATGACATTTAGTGTGATTAAATGCATTGAAAGAGATAGGCACTGTAAATACTGATTCACATGTGGAAGGGGTCTGCATGAACTGGATTTGTGATACAGGAATTTTTCAGTGGTGCAGCACTTGAGAGACATTTACTGCAGGTTGTTTATCCTGAATACTGGGTTAAGCACTTACTTGTGGATATGATTTGTTTTTAACATACAGTATTGTTTTAACAAAGTAAAAAATAATGTTAAAAATAAATATGCACCTTTAAAATACCTTATTACAAAAGAAACGGCAAAAAGTATAAAAATGTAAATCACATAGTCCAGTGATGCAGATCCACATCTATAACCATGAATGATAAGGAGTGTTCTTCTCCTGAGCTTCTGATGGTGGTGATGGGTTGGCTGCATCGTGCTCCCAAGTCATTGCCCAAGTTACTACCAGCCAAGGTAAGTTGAGAGAGGCTCTGTACAGCCACTAGAATGATGAGTGGTGGCTCAGTTCTATGAGCCCAGGCTATGAGGTACTCAGTGCAGTGCAGTCTGAAGGGCTCCCAGGGGACTGTAGACTGTACATCATACAAAACAGATTACAGCTTAACTGGATAACAGGATTTCCAGGAACAGTTAAGTGGAAAGCACAGCAGAACTTACAGGGACAGAATTCCGCTCAGTGTGCACGATTTCTAGGGACAGGTAGGCAGAGTGCACAGTATAACTGCCAGGAACATAATACTGCTCAGAGTGCAAGATTTCTAGAGGCAGGTAAGCTGAATAAACAACAAGACTCCCAGGGAAAAAGGTACTGGGCTTGGTAATGTGTGAACAAATGTTGTTGTTTTGCCTTCCTCTGGATCAACTGTGGGTATGGAGTTGGGTGTATGGGAGTGTATTGTATTTTTTATTTTGTTTGTTTATTTTTTTTGTGGTTGAACTGGATGGACTTCTGTCTTTTTTCAACCTGACTCACTATGTAACTATACTTGGGCAAGAATGGATCATTTGAGCACAGTGTAAATATAATCACAGATTGCCAGACTTGTCCTATATCAGAACAGCAGGTGAAATTGGGTGGTGCCCAAAGCTGCCAGTGACCAGTGAAAGATTCAGGCTAGAACAGACCAACAATCAATGGGACCACAAGTAAAAGTTCAGCTTTGCAGCCATAGCAAGGTAAGAGCAGTCCACATGTCTTTATGACTACAAGGTAACAGATCAGCCTTATGGCTGACAAATGTAAAGTACTTAAAAAAAGTAATGTGACGCAAATTAATCACCATTCACATTGTCCAGCAATGCAGATCCTTATCAAACATGAGGAACAATGATTTTGATGACCCAATGAAAAAACTTCAAGCATTCACATGAAATCCCGATGAAGACTTGCCATTAATGAAAGTTCCTAGGTGAATGTAAACAAAGTGGCCAATAGCTATCTAACATCATTTACCAAATCTCACAGGATGATCGCTTGCTTGTACACAAGCCAACAGGCAGCGGGTTTGTAATTTCTGAGACACCAGTGGCCATCCGCAGCAAACAATGGTGCAGTATATACATACAATTCAACACACGCTATACAGGTGGTCCCCTAGTTACAAACATCTGACTTACAAACGACGCCTACTTACAAACGGAGGGAAACAACAGGAAGTAAGAGGAAATCTACCCCTAGGAAGGGAAATTCACTCCTGTAAGAGTTATTACGGAAAAAAGGTGTCTCCACTGATGCTTTATCACCAATCCTTGTTTCCACAGCAACCCAAAATTTACAAAATCCAGTTGTCATTGGGACAGAAAGTGAGGTGAAATCTTCTAAACAGAGGCACAGACAGCAAAACAAATGTTACAGGAGTGATAACCCTTCCCTATGTTATCCAAAAATCTTAAAAATTGTTTTTTTTTTGGCTGGAGCTACACTTAAAAAATTTACCTGTTCTAACTTACCAACTTACCAAATCTCGTACAAACGAATCAAATCTCTGGATTATTGTAAGTGCGTTTTTAAGCTTCTATAGAATAAATAAGAATGTAATACACTATACAGATAAACTGTTAAACCAATTAAACCTACAGGTAAGCCTATAACAAGGCTTGCCTGTAGGTACCATGAATATGTCCTAAACTTGCCCGCATGTGCCGTTTCTGCAGGACTTGTGCCGCGTCCGGTGGCTCCCACGCGAATGCTCGGGAGTGACATTATCGTGGCTCTGGCCAATCACAGTGCCGTAGCAGCAATGACGTCACTCCAGGGCATGCACGTGGGAGCCTCTGGTCATGGCATGAGTCCTCAAGAAACTGCACTGATGACGTCGGCAGCAGCGCATATACTGAATATTTTCTAAACTGTGCAAGTTTAGGAGATATTCACGGTGCCTACAGGTAGGCCTTGTTATATGCTTACCTGTAGGTAAAAGTGGTGTAACAGGGTTTACAATCACTTTAAAGGAGTTGTAAATAATAAAAAAAAATTATGCTGAAATTACTGTTTACAGGTTATAGAGACATAATAGTTAACTGATTCCTTTTAAAAACGATTAAAAATAGTTAAAAATCAATCATATAATGTACCTGTGGTTTCTAGTTTTGTTTTTGCATGTTGCTTCCTGCCTCTCTGCTGTACAGAGCATACAGAGCCACAGAGCCATACAGGACAATGATGGTTTGGAAAACGAAACTGGGGTTTTAGACACACAGTAATCACACCTCCTTGAAGTTAGTGACCACAGATAGAAAGCTCCCAGAACTGTGGTTATCAGGAAACAGACAACCAGGAAGTGTGGAGATCAGAGAAGAATTACAGCAACTTGAGAGCAAAAACGAACAATGAGGACATGAAAACAGCACTGCATTAAAGTGGAGGTTCACCCAAAAAGTTAATTTTTAACATTAGATTGAGGCTCGTTTTGTCAAGGGGAATCAGGTAGTTTTTTTTAAATCAAAGCAGTACTTACCGTTTTAGAGATAGATCTTCTCCGCCGCTTCCGGGTATGGGCTGCGGGACTGGGCGTTCCTATTTGATTGACAGGCTTCCGACTGTCGCATACATCGCGTCCCGATTTTCCGAAAGTAGCCGAACGTCAGTGCGCAGGCGCCGTATAGAGCCGCACCGACGTTCGGCTTCTTTCGGCTACTCGTGACGCGATGTATGCGACCGTCGGAAGCCTGTCAATCAAATAGGAACGCCCAGTCCCGAAGACCATACCTGGAAGTGGTGGAGAAGATCGCTCTCTAAAACGGTAAGTACTGCTTCGATTTTAAAAAAAACACCCGATTCCCCTTGACAAAATGAGCATCAATCTAATGTTAAAAAAAAAAATTCGGGTGAACTCCCGCTTTAAGGTAAAGGAAGCTATTAAGATAAAAAAAAATCATTTACAAACCCTTTAAGCCTAATAGACCCACATGCAGTATTGCTAAGGTGTCCACATCATCTGGAGAGTAAATGAACAAGGGAATGTGGGGAGCAAAGTGATATCTTGGAGCACTTCTGTACAGTAGAACATTTGGAAGTTTTTGGGGGGGCTTTTCTTAGTCCATTTTGGACTTTCACCAGCTACTTGCTTTTAAGTTCATTCAATATTGGATTTTTATGATTAATTGGTTTTGAAATTTCACTAATCATATTTAACTCATGTTTCATGGTGTATGCACAGTGTTTGCACTTTAGATTATTGTTATTAATGGTGTAGTGCAGCCTGTACAGCAGAAAGTATTAATTTATTGAAGGTAGCAATACTGCCAATAAATATGAGTTCCTGCTGTAGAAGCGGCAAGATGTTCAGACTGGTGAACTGGCCAAATTGTTTAGCCAGTCTGGGAATACCAAACATGGAAAGTTCAGGACAAACACTGCATTGGGCCAGTCCTCATCCCTACTGATTGTTTTATGATTAGGGGGTTTAAACTTAATCTGTTAATTATCACTCTAAGGCCTGGGAAAACATGACAACTGTAATACACACGGTCGGAATTTCCAACAACAAAAGTTCCATGTGAGCTTTTGGTCGGAAACTCCAACCGTATGTAGGCCCCATTGGAATTTCCGACAGCAAAAATTTGAGAGCTGGTTCTCAAATTTTCCGTTGGGAAAAGTTCTTGTCAGAAATTCCGAGCGTCTGTATGCAATTCCGACGCACAAAAAAAAACATGCGTGCTCTGAATCAATTCGACGCATGTTTGGCAATCATTGAACTTTTTTTTTGGCTCGTTGTAGTGTTGTACATCACCGCGTTCTTGACGGTCAGAATATCAGACAATATTTTTGTGACCGTGTGTATGCAGCACAAGTTTGAGACAAAATTCAGTCGGAAAAAAATCCACGGTTTTGTTGTCGGAATTTCCGACTTTACGTAAATAGTATGTTAGACCCGGTTCACACTGGGGCGACTCGTCAGGCGACGCAGCCGCCTGACAAGTCGCGTCCCATTCTAGTGAATAGAACCGTTCGCAAGTCGCTCCGACTTAGAAAAAGGTTCTTGTACTACTTTGGGGGCGACTCGGGGCGACCTGCATTGATTTCTATACAGAAGTCATCTTGCAAGTCGCCTTAGATGTCGTCTTCATGTCGCCTGGCCGAGTCGCCCCCGAAGTCGTGCCGCCCCTGTGTGAACCGGCTCTTAGCATCACTGATTTTCTCAGACATCTACACTAAGATACAAGTAGGATTTGCAATGGGGATTTCATTTTTGGTAAGGTACTTCTTCTGGTTAGTCTACTAAAATAAAGCAGATGCTGCAGCTTTATTCACTAAAACACAGAGGGCTAGATTCATGTACCTGCGCTTCTTCTTACGGCGGCGCAGCGTATCGTATTTACGCTACGCCGCCGTTACTTACAGGAGCAAGTGCAGTATTCACAAAGCACTTGCTCCGTAAGTTGCGGCGGCGTAGCGTAAATGGGGCCGGCGTAAGCCCGCGTAATTCAAATGTGGAAGGGGGGGCGTGTTTTATGCTAATGTATGATGACCTGACGTGATTGACGTGTTTTACGAACGGTGCATATCCCAGTGTGCATTGCTCCCAAGTACGCCGCAACGACGTATTGGTTTCGACGTGAACGTAAATTACGTCCAGCCCTATTCGCGAACGACTTACGCAAACGACGTAAAAAATTCAAATTTCGAAGCGGGAACGACGTCCATACTTAACATTGGCTGCGCCTCCTAATAGCAGGAGCAACCTTATCCCGAAAAAGCCTAACGTAAACGACGTAAATAAATTGCACCGGCCGTACGTACGTTTGTGAATCGGCGTATCTAGGTAATTTGCATATTCTACGCCGAAAACAACGGAAGCGCCCCTATCGGCCAACGTAATATTGCATACAATTCTACGCCGCCGCATTCAAGTTACGTCGGCGGAGGAAGCCTATTTTTTTTGCGTATTTGCCTTTGAGAATCGGCGTAACTATACGCCGGTGCAGATTTTAAATTACAGCGGCGTATCTGGAGATACGCTGCCATAAAAGCTACATGAATCTACCCCCAGAGATTTGTTCAAGTTGATATTATGACTCTCCCATTCAGGAGTCTGCAAAGAACACAGTGAAACAAACAGCAATTTCTTCATAACAGAAAAAGGTTGAATTCAACAAGTTTTTGTTAAAATCCTTGCAATTTACAAAAATCACCCATAAATATGGGCGATATTAACCCTTTCTTCATCTGCTTCACCCTTTTTTCGTGACTGCGACATTATGGCGGACACTTCGGACAATTTTTGGGACCATTGTAATTTTCACAGCAAAAAATGCATTTAAAATGCATTGTTTATTGTGAAAATGACAGTTGCAGTTTGGGAGTTAACCACAGGGGGCGCTGTTGGATTTATGTGTGACCTGAAGTGTGTTTACAACTGTAGGGGGGTGTGGCTGTAGGTGTGACGTCATCGATTGTGTCCCCCTATAAAAGGGATGACACAATCGATGTTGCCCCCACAGTGAAGCACGGGGAAGCAGTGTTTACACACGGCTCTCCCCGTTCTTCAGCTCCGGGGACCGATCGCGGGAATCCAGCTGCGATCGGGTCCGCGGGTCCCGGAGCTTCGGACCGGGTCGCGGGAGTGCGCCGCGGGCGCGCGCCCGTGACCCCACGGCTGGGCTTAAAGGACAACGTACCTATAAGTTGATGTGCCCAGCCGTGCCATTCTGCCGACATATATCGGCGTGAAGGGGTCCTTAAGTGGTTAAGACTCTCAAAAGTCTTAATGGACTCTGAAGACCAACTCTGTGGGTTACCGTCTCTTTTGGTCATATCAGTCAGGGGCTTGACCAGAGACGAGAAGTTACGAATAAACTTCCGATAATAGTTGGAAAAGCCAAGAGGATGTAAACCTACGGGTCGAGGCCACTGTAGGACAGCAGAAAGTTTCTCTGGGTCCATCGAAAAACCAGCCGTGGAAATTACATAACCCAGGAATTTGACCCGTTCCCGATGGAATGCACACTTCTCCAGCTTTCAATAGAGATTGTTCTCTCTTAGTTTCTGAAGCACTCAACAGACATATGTGTGATGGCTCTCCAGGGACTTGGAAAATATGAGGATATCATTGAGATAGACCACCACACATAACTGCACCAAATCTCGGAGGACATTGTTAATAAACTGCTGGAAAACTGCCGGAGCATTACAGAGGCCAAAAGGCATTACGAGATACTCATAATGACTCAAAATTCTGGTATTAAAGGCAGTTTTCCACTCGTCGCCCTCCTTAATCCTCAGGAGGGCGACAGAAGAAGGAAGAAGGAAGGAAGGGCTGAGCCCAGCCCTGACAGTGCATTGCTTGAAAGCAGAAAGTAAAGGTCTGGAGGAGGATCAGAGGAGGGCTGGAGCTCTCCTGTAGCAGCAGGAGAGGTGCAAGGGCCACATGAAATGGCCTGGAGGGCCGGATTCATTTGACACCTGTGATCTATAGTAACCATTTACAGTGTAATAAGAACACAGACTGTAGGTCCTTTTAAGTACATTGAAGCCTACAAAAGTATGTTTAAGTGTTCCTGGTCAGCAAATACAAAAATCAATTCTATAACTGGTGTCAGTGGGCATAAAATAAACCATAGTTGGCTACATTCAAAAATAATAGTACCAAAACCTGTATGTTGTACACTTTGTGGTTATGGCTAAAAGTGGGCATGGTCAATAAAGTAGGTGTTACTTTGTGGTGTTTAGCTTGTAGTGTACTGCCCATCTGACTTTGCTATGGCTCATACTGTACAAAATAGGGCATGAGGGTAAACTGAAGAGAATATGGGAGTAAAATAAGCCCCACTGTTGGTGTCAGTGGAAGCAATTAAATCTAAACATTTGTGTCAGCGCCAAAAATGAAAACCCACAGCATGTATCAGGGCCAGCAATAACCCCAGCAATAGCCTGCAGAATGTTTTGGAGCCAGCAATAACTGCAAGTAAACAATCTCCAGAATATGTCAGGGCCAGCAATGATATCCATGAGCAAGTCTCAAGGCCATAAATCATAACCCCAATCAAGTGTCAGGGCAAATAATAGCTCCCAGCACCAGAAAATAATGACCCTTAGCACTAAACAATAAAAAAAAAAAACAGCAACAGATAGTTTACCAGCACCAGACAAAAATTCCCCCCAGTACCAGAAAATAATGAACCCCAGAATCAGACAATAATGACCACCAGCAACAGACAATAATGACCCCAGCATGAAAAAATATTGACCCCCAGCACCCGACAATAATGACCTCCAGAGTCCAGAATCAAATAATAGCGAACCCCATCTTTGGTGTTCATTAGTTTTGCCTACTCGGCAAGCTCTTCCTTCTACTTCCTTTCTTCCTTCCTTCCTTCCTTCAAGTAACCAACATTGACATTAGGGCTGGCATATCAATCCACCAGGGACAGCCCTGAGCCCTAGCAGCCTGCTCTGGCCTGGCAGATGCCAGGACTTTAGTTTAATTGTCGGAGCCGCAGGGAGCTGTGGGATTGCTCTGCGGACAGAAGATAAGTAGAGGAGTCTCCTCTCTGCCATGATTGCAAATTGCTACAGGAAAATTAGAGTCTGTGACTGTTACTGCATATATCAATATTGTTTCTGGGCTGGCACTTGCTGCTTAAGAGGATGCTAAGGGTTAGTATCTGATTTTTGTTTTTATTTTTGCTGAAACTGACTACAGCTGTATAAAAGCAACCTGTGGCTATTTACAACATATGTAATAGAGAGATCTGGATGGCTTCTTGAGCTCTTAAATATGTACCATGGGTTCTTGTACCCAAGAAAAAGTAGGACAAATTATCAAAGAAACAGCAAGCAGCTTTATAATATAGTCTATCTCCTCACACATCCCCTACCAACTAGTAACAAGATGCAGAAGTTGAGCCAGAGAAATACCCATGGGAGATAGATGTTGTTTCCAATCAGAACATTCCATATTTCTAGGGACTAATACATAAAATCATGTCCTGTACAAGTCTGCTTTCTTAAACCAAAAGAGAATATCAAAATGACTTATATAGGTGGATTCAGAAAGACCGCCTTAACTTTGCGGCGGCGTAGTGTATCGTGTTTACACTACGCCGCCGTAAGTTAGCGAGGCAAGTACATGATTCACAAAGTACTTGCCTGCTAAGTTACGGCGGTGTAGCGTAAATTGGGCCGGCGTAAGCGCGCCTAATTCAAATTCGGCTGAGGGGGCGTGTTAATGGGGGGTGACCTGACGTGATTGATGAATTTTACGAACGGCGCATGCGCCGTCCGTGTACATATCCCAGTGTGCATTGCGGCAAAGTACACCGCACGGTCCTATTGGTTTTGACGTGGACGTAAATTACGTCCAGCCCTATTCACAGACGACTTACGCAAACAACGTAAAATTTTCAAATTTCGATGTGGGAACGACGGCCATACTTAACATTACTATTCCAGCTATTTGATGGAATAACTTTAGGCCTGAAAATGCGTTACGTAAACCGCGTATCTTTACTGCGTCGGGCAAGCGTACGTTCGTGAATCGGCGTAACTACTCATTTACATATTCTAGGCCGACCGCAATGGAAGCGCCACCTAGCGTTCAGACTAAAAATTACACTTTAGGATACGACGGTGTAAGACACTTACGCCGCTCGTATCTGAGCCTAATTTAAGCGTATCTGGTTACCAGAATACGCTTAAATTTGCGTCGGCGCACATTCAGACTTAGGCCGGCGTATCTACTAATACGCCGGCCTAAGTCTTTCTGAATCCACCTAATAGTCACAAATCCAGCTGTTCACGGGGGAATTAAACAATTTTATGTCCACCCTTTGTCTACAATGACCAATCAATGACTTCATCCCCATATAAAAACCTTGTCTGGCTTGTGAGGGTCTACACCTTTTTTGAGATGCCGAAGGTACAGGAGAACATCAAATTGTAATATTAATGAAGGCATGAATACACTTGCATTCCTACCAAAAAATTGGATGTACCACCCTTGCATATGTAACAAGGTATCACTTTTGATATGGATAAAAGACTGCCGTTTGCAGATAAAGAAGGAACTCAGCCCCCTCCGGTGGCCAGTTGTTATCATAGCCACCTCTTGTTGGTTTTACCCTGGTACAGCAGTGAATGCTGGGAATTAAAGTGCAGGGAGATAAAGACTCCATTGCCCTGGTCAGTGGACAAACTACAATGTCCAGAGTGCAACTGTGCGATCCCAAAATACTTTGTGCCCCGTACAGCCTGCTGGGGGAAGGAATTTAAGGAGGAGGACGTCCTTGGCTTGCTCTCTCTGGACTGCCTCTCCAAGCAAGAAGGAGACCAGTGTTGAGGCTTGTCTCCTAGAACCTAGGCCTGAGAAGCTTGGGCCTACACTCGCCTATGCGGATCGCCCATCCTGTGAGGGGGATTCTTGACAGAGTGACTGGACCGTGTCCAAGAGCAGCTGGTGACCTGTTTGATCAGCAGTGTGTGACGGCCACGGAGAAGACCGGGAACTGTCGGTGACAGAAAGGGCCAAGTATCAGAGTTTTGCAGACAAAGCAATCTAGAAAGGCCAGGCCTGGTTAGGTGAGACGGCACCTGCCCGATAATAGTTGGATTACAAATTACTTAATGTGCACTAGTGTTGCTCACGAATATTCGCATTGCGAATATTCGGCTCGAATATGGCATATTCGAGAAATCGCGCTATATTTCGAATTTCGCGGTGAATATTCGCAATTCCGAATATTCGCATTTTTTCAATTTGATTTTTAAAACAGATCACATCCTATCGACGTCTAAAAGCATTGCTGGTATGATTAGAGACCCTGGGCCGAGTAGCTAAGCTGAGGCGATCCTTTTATGTTGCCGAATATATAAAAAAAAACATTGCGATTTTTCGCTATTGCGAATGCGAAAATGATTGCGAATTTTCGATAACTGTGGTAGGAGAACTCTGATTGTCTCTGATGCAAAAGGGGGGGGGGGCTTTGTGTATGTTTCTGTTATGAATATTTGTATGTTTGATATTATTTTTTTTTGTAAGAAGGAAAAAATTGCGCATACCTTAAAAAAAGGGGAGAATACAGCAGCAACTCAAAAATGTTATACAACATAATTTAATACAAGACAGAAAATGGAGTCGCTCTACAAGAATAAAAAATATGTCTAGTGACAAGACATGTGGGCAAATTTTAAAATAAGCAAGCGCAAATAACTTGTGAAATACACAGTGAAACAAATATATAAAGAAATATAGTCCCAATAATAGAAAAATAATCTTTCATAAAAATGTCTTTGATATGTGAAGTGAAAAAAAGTCCAAAGCATGCAGCATGAACGTGTTCAATCTTCAAGGTGTTTGATTGACAAACGGCTGTGACAGATGGATAGAGTAAAGAATCACCACCAATGCAAAACACTTTTTATTTTCTATTGTAAAATATCACGAATATTCTGAGCCAATCAGAGTGCTCCTTCTGCATTTGCCGAATATTCGCAATTATTTTGTATTGTAAAATATCAAGAATATTCTGAGCCAATCAGAGTGCTCCTTCTGCATTTGCCGAATATTCGCAATTATTTTGTATTGTAAAATATCAAGAATATTCTGAACCAATCAGAGTGCTCCTTCCGCATTTGCCGAATATTCGCAATTATTTTGTATTGTAAAATATCACGAATATTCTGAGCCAATCAGAGTGCTCCTACAGCATTTGTCGAAATTGCGCAATAAATATCGCATTCGCATGTTGCGATATTTCGATAAAATATCACGAATATTCTGAGCCAATCAGAGCGCTCCTCCAGCATTTCTCGAAATTGCGCAATAAATATCGCATTCGCATGTTGCGATATTTCGATAAAATATCACGAATATTCTGAGCCAATCAGAGTGCTCCTACCGCAGTTATCAAAAAATCGCAATTATTTTCGCATTCGCAATAGCGAAAAATCGCAATCATTTAATTTCGATAAAATATCACGAATATTCGAATTTAGCGAATATATCTCGAATATTCGAATATATATTCGAGATATATCGCGAAATCGAATATGGCATATTCTGCTCAACACTAATGTGCACCACCGCAAACTGTTGAGAACGATGGTATTGAGGCTTGGCCTGATCAACCAAACCTTCCTAGTGAGACACATGTTCTGAAGATTGCCTGTTTGGAAGAGTCAGTTGCTGATATACATATATACATATACGCTTTTGTTTAAAGTATTTGGTTATATTAAAGCGGAGATCCAACCACAATTAGCATTTTTTAAATGTATGTTCTTTCATCCTGCGTTTTTATAATATAAATCCGGTCACTTACTATTTTACAATCCGCCGCCGATCCGCATAGATATTCAAAAAAGATAGTTTATAAAACTATATCTACACCGTTGTCATTTTGCTTGTGGGCATTGTGAAGCCTACAGGCACTTATTTCCTGGAAGTCTTGGATGGGGAGTGATAATTGGACAGCGCACTGCATCCTGGGAAATGATGACACACATTTCTCAGGAGAATTAGAGGGAGATGATGTCAGAATCCTAGGTGGTTTCAAAGGCAGATTTTGTGGGACCGCATAGCAACAGGCATTTCCAGATGAGTAAAAAAAAAAATTCTTTTTTTTTTTCTTTTTTAGTCGTAAGCTACAGTTTAAAGCAAAATAGTTTTTTTGATGGAACCTCCACTTTAAGTTGCACAGTGTTGCTGTTAGTAAGAGCTGGGTGAGGCCTGGTGAAGAGATGCTTCAGTATTAGACATGCCTTACTGAAGGAATCCCTTTGCTGTGTGCTTACACAGGTCTGTCTTAAGTGCTATAATTAAACCTGTATTTATTTTTTATAACCATTGACTCTTACAGGGCCCTGTAAGCAGTCCACTGTTTTACTTGATAGGACAGATGCCCCATCAAGGAGGCCCCATGGTCTTAACGACTCTGCCGAAGAATGGACTCAGTTGACCCCAGAAGGAGTGCAGGCTCTATGCCAGGGAGCCGGACTCCAGGCGGGAGGAGGAACCTGGGCCGAAGAGATTAGGGTTACACCTGTCGGGGTACCCGAGTGTTATTGTGCTGTAACACAAGTAGTAGAAGAAGGCCTATCAAAGTTGTCTAAAAAAGACTTAAGGAGAGATCAACAGGAAGACTCTCTGGGAAGACTAGTATTAAAGGCCTTAGAAGAACAATGTCCAGACATGTTACTCACAGACTCTCCGAAGGAGGCCTGACTGTTACATAAAGAATGGGACCGATTGCAGATACATCAAGGGGTGGTCTACCTAAGGGGCCCCTCTGATGGTCTGGAAGAGAATAGGCAGCTGTTCCTGCCGACTAAACACAGAGAAGCGGTTGCCCTTCACAACAATCATGGTCATCTAGGGCCTGAAAGAACCTTCCAATTAGTGAGAAACAGGTTTTACTGGCCCTACATGCAGGCTGAAGTGGAAGGTTACTGCCACTCCTGCATTCGGTGCATCCAGAGGAAGACCTTGCCTCACCGGGCTGCCCCAATGGGCCATCTTCAAAGTCAGGGACTCATGGAGCTGGTGTGCATTGACTTCCTTTGCCTAGAGCCTGATCTGAGTGGGCAAGGGAATGTTTTAATAGTGACTGATCACTTTACTCGATATGCTCAAGCATTCCCAACAAAGGATCAGCAAGCTTCCACCGTGGCAAAGGTCTTAGTGGAGAAGTTCTTCGTCCATTATGGATTAAAACAGCGTATACACACGGATCAAGGTAAGGACTTTGAGAGTAACCTCATAAGAAAGCTGCTGGACTTGTTGGGCATTAAGAAGTCAAGAACCACTCCATATCACCCCCAGGGGGATGTCCAGCCACAGCGCATTAATCGCACCCTCCTGGACATGCTGGGGACTCTGAGCACGGAGAAAAAGCAGCAATGGAGTAAACATGTAGCTGCCATAGTGCACGCCAATATTAGCAGAACAAGTGATGCAACAGGGTACTCCCCTTATGGGTTGATGTTCGGCAGAGAGGCTTGGCTTCCAGTAGATTAGGCTTTTGGCATATCCCTTGATCGCACGTCAGCTACTTCCCACAAGGGGTATGTGGATCGTCTTCGAAGAAGTTTGAAAAAGGCCTATGAGAAAGCCCAGGCTACATCAGACCAAAGAGGATTGAGGAATAAGAGGAACTATGATCTCAAGGTCAGGATACAGGACTTGCAACCAGGGGATAGAGTACTACTATGGAACCTAGGCATTCCGGGCAAAAACAAGTTGGCAGACCGCTGGAAATCCCAGCCCTATAATATCTGCAAGCAGCTGCCAGGCCTTCCAGTGTACCAGGTTAGGCCGGAAGGGAGTACAGGCCCATTAAAGACCTGGCACCGGAATCACTCCCAAATGACTCCCTCAACTTCCAGAGAGTCTCGGCCAGTCACCTGGTTTCAGTGTGCTCTCCAAGAAGTGCAGGGCGAAGATTCTGAGGATGAGGAGATCGAATCAGATTGTCTGTGGTCGTCTCAACTGTCAGAGCCTGTAATTGCTCCTCTATCTCAATCTAAAGCGATTGGAAGTGAAGTCCTCCGACCGGAGGCCTCTGAGTTTGTGCCTTGCAGTATATTCCCAGAGGAATCAGAAAGTGAATCGGATTCCCCACCAATAGGGGACTAGGGATGAGCTTCGTATTCGAGTCAAACTCATGTTCGACTCGAACACTGTATGTTTGATCGTTCGTCGAATTACTTTTTGGGCCGTTCGCGCCAAATTTGAATGGCGTTTCACGGCCCATAATTCACTGCGGCATCGCAGTGCATTGCTGGCTCATGATTGGCCAAGCATGCACTATGACCCGCATGATTGGCCAATCAGAGCTTGCAAAAAACGTAGAGCCATAGTTTTTGTTTAAAGTATTTGGTTATATTAAGTTGCACAGTGTTGCTGTTAGTAAGAGCTGGTTGAGGCCCGGTGAAGAGGTGCTTCAGTATTAGACATACCTTACTGAAGGAATCCCTTTGCTGTGTGCTTACACAGGTCTGTCTTAAGTGCTATAATTAAACCTGTATTTATTTATTATAACCATTGACTCTTACAGGGCCCTGTAAGCAGTCCACTAACTGTTTTACTTTGTTCCTTTACTTTAATTGCTTACCAAGTAAAGTTTCCTTGGTTAAGTTTAAACCTGTGTGCTGTCTATCTATTATCCTGTGGGACCAGTACAACACAAGGTAACAGTTAATTTACAAATTTTACTGTGGTGTGACAGAATTGTGTTTCCCTAACAGCCAGTGGAATCCACAATCCTTACCAATACCAGTTGTGCCAAGGGAGGGTTCGAGACAGTTTAAGGGGTTGATAGCCAGAGTACAGATACCAAAACAAACCAGCAGCTCTTTCGGGGGTAGTGCTACACATACATGTACCTGTTTGATTTTTTTTAACTACTTTCACAACAAAATTGTGTATTACAGGATTATTATATGGAGGCTTTTTTATTGTATTTATGTAGGACTCTCTACATAGGTAGGTGCTAGACATGAGGATCTTTGCAGTGCAGGTCACTTTAGGCAGGCCTGGCTAGAAGCTAGGCCTGTTTGTTTTGATCTGTTTGGGCTGGAAGTGGCTCAGAGCAGCAGCTGTGATTTACAGACAGCATCACTCCACAGTTACCTCCCTTTTCCTCCTGAGGACAGCGGAAGCTAGTACTGCTGGGCAAGTCTTCAGGAGGGAACCATCGGTTTGCTGCCATTAGGGATGGTGAGTGACATGGGCAGTAAGGAGAACTGGAGAGGCATGCCAGAGAGGACTAAGAGGAAACAGTCAGAGCTTGGTGTGGAGCCAGTGAGGATTGCAATGTCATGGGCAGTGGAATCAGGCAGCTACAGCCAGGAGGGTTGGCAGTGGCTGAAGAGGACTTACTGGAAGCAGTAGTCCACCATAGGACAACTAGCACTAAAGAATTCAAATTCTACATTAAAGCGACTCGTAGTTCCCTCTCGGAAGAAGATAGTTGCTGAGGCCTGACTGAGACAGAGTTGGGCCTAACCAGGTGCTAGCTGTGCCTGGAGTAAAGAGTTGTGCAGGAGAGAGAGTGAAAGTAACAGTCTGCAAGCAAGAGATGTGCTAGAGGAGAAGTAGCTAAGTGTGTATAGTTGTCCCAACCAATTGTTAGTTCTACTGGGCATCCCATATATTTCTATCCCTATCCAAGTTCAAATCCCTCAATAAAAATACAAAACAATCACATTGTCTCAAAAGTGACTGGGAAGTAAATGCCGGGCTGTGCAGGGTGACAGGTGGGCCACTACACTCAGCGGCTCCTACGGGAGCACTGCTACAATTATTTTGCCTTACCCTCATCTCCCACTATGCTAACTGATATGAGTCAGCAGACAGCACGCAAATTTGTCAGCTGACATGATTTCTGGCCAGGATTTGTGTAGTATATTTTACAGCCTGAAGCCCTGGTTCACACTGGGTACGATTTGGAACGATTTGAGATGCGATTTGACATGTCAAATCGCATCTCAAATCGGCGGCAATTGTCGGCAATGGCACTGTCCTAATCAGTGCGACACCGCATCTGCGATTTCAAAAAGTAGTACCTGTACTACTTTTTGCGATTTCGGGCCGCGATTTACATTAAATTGCAGCCGAATTCGCGGCAAATTGCGGCAAAATCGCGGCCGCGAAATCACGGTAAAATCGCGCATTTTACCGCGATTTTGAATTCGCAGCAGTGTGAACCTAGGCGAAAGGAAGCAAATAAGAGAAGTTCATTGTCTCTATATAAAATTACCGTATGTAAATACAAAAGAGAGGTTACATTATGCCTTATTATATAATTTTCTTCAAAAATAATATATAAACTTTTAAATATATTACTTTTAGGGCTTTTACATGCCACATGTTATAATGAAATAATTACACACTTTGAATTATATTTGTAAGATTGGAATTATAAGCACAATGTCTTTTTTTTTCTTCTTCTTCTTCTTCTACTGTATTAATATTCCAAACAAAACAAAGAAATCAAACATTTGCATAAGACGGTGTGATATTTCCACCTAGTGTAAGATTGCTTGGAAAATAAGTATCCATTCCTCCAAAGTATTTAATTACCATGACAGTGGATCCACATGAAATGAAAGATTTATGGATCCCTGATTATCGTTCTGGAACAGAAAGTGATCTGTTCCTATGTGCATTATTGGAAGGCACTTTATTGCAACACCCCAACCCCCCTTGGCTGCTGACTGTAAAATAAGAAAACTATTACCCAGCTGGGGTAACAATAGGCTCACACTGTGCTTTTCTGCTCAGCCTGCAGCTGCCAGAGGAAGTGGAAACCACACCAGCAGGATTACATTCTTTTCTTACAGCCTGTTTCTATGGCCAAGTAGCCCTCCTACGGGCTCAATGCATTTTCTATGCAAAACTGCAGAAGAAGTGACATTTTAAAAGTTTTGACCTTTGTTTTTTTGTGTGTGTTTTACACAAACTGAGACGTACAATTTTTTAAACCCCCTGACAGAAATATAAACCTGCCAGATGCATTATTGTCATTATAAAATGGATTTTAAATTTAAAAATTTTGAGCTATACTAATTCATGGATAACATTTATATGGAAAAAGAAAGTGATGTGGCATTTAAACCAGCATCTCTATTGCATGGGAAATATACAATTGATCCATTAAAATTGTGTCTTTTTGAATCAAGTTTATAGGTTGACTATATATTTTTACCTTTTATTTGCTTGACTCATTCAGAAAATTGGAAATGGTTTCAGGGAATATAATAGAGGTTTATACCACAAATCAAACACTATGTTATTTAGACATAGAGAGGAAGCAATAGAGAGAGAATATAACCTGAAATGCACAGTGCCTGTAGTAAGCATGACTGGCTATGAAATATGGCTTTAGGTATTTATGTATTATTTACATTGATGGTACCAGGGCTCAAGTCCTGCGGGAACGCGTGGGAACGGAGTTCCTGTACTTTTTTCATAGCAGGAACTCAGTTCCCTTTGCAGGACTAGAGCAGCCGAGCTGCCCGAGCCAATCCTTCACTAAGCGGCGATGCCCAGCTCGAGTCACTGTCAGGGGCAGGCGAACCTTACTAAACCTTTATGTTACTGGCCGCTTCCTGTATATGTATTCATCGGGTAGTGTGCGGGTATTCCGTCACTTCCTCAATGCCGCAATGTCTCCTGGGAGCTTTTGTCATTGTTCCCAAGAGACATTGCGGAGGTCTGCCGCGAGTTATCGCAGGATTTAGAAAGAACTTGCTTCTTTCTAAATCCCGCGATAACTCGCGGCAGACGCTTTCTAAATCCCGCGATTACTCGCGGCAGACCTCCGCAATGTCTCCTGGGAACAATGACAAAAGCTCCCAGGAGACATTGCGGCATCGAGGAATTGACGAAATACCCGCACACTACCCGATGAATCCATATACAGGAAGCGGCCAGTAACATAAAGTATTACTAAGGTACAGTGGATGGAAAAAAAAAATGCAGTTTAGTAATTATGCATATGAGCATATCTTTTTTTTTTTTTTTGGTGGGGGGGTGAATCTTGGATGGGAGTTCCCACACTTTTTTCCCCAGGACTTGACCCCTGGACGGTACTAATTTCCACTAATCCTTGTAGAATACACAGGGGTATCATTTCTGCAGACATTGAGCTAGTCAGGAGCAGGAGATTGCTTGCTGAGCTTCAGGACAACATGAGCCTTGTTGGTTACTGGTCAGTCTAGGTATGCTGGTGGGTGCATATTCCTATTAAAAAAATAAGTTAATCATTTTGCATGGTTTTAAATGTGATTGTATTTTTATTTATATTATATTTGCACTTTTATGATAAGAAACATCTAAAGTAAGGGTCTGGGGGAAATAGGTTTGTGGCCCAAAAAATTGTCTAGATGGAGATGGAAGAATTTTTTTACACAACAATGCAAATTTATGCAATATTTTAACTTTCAAAAGACCTGTAATTATGTTTAGCATGTTTTGTGATCCTGGCACACCTGTAAAACAGTGCAGCCAGGTCAGTGACATTTGTACACAAGAAAGTTTGATAATTAACCCACACCAGTCTATTGATTGGATAATTAACAGCATCAGACTGCTCTATCTCACTTTGAACAATTTTATAAAGACAGACAGAGACAGCACTGTGTAATCACATAATTGCTCACACTATTTTCCCTCCTATGGCCTTTCTTATTGAAAATGTAAAAAAAAAAATACAGTGGAACCTTGGATTATGAGCATAATCCGTTCCAGGAGAATGCTTGTAATCCAAAGCACTAGTATATCAAAGCGAGTTTCCCCATAGAAGTCAATGGAAACGGAAATAATTTGTTCCACATTGACTTCTATGGCATGCAATACCGGATGTGGCCAGAGGTGGGGGGCAAAGGAGACACTCAGAAATACTCAGAGACTGTTCGGCTGCATTTGGAAACCTTCGTAAAGGCTCAGAAACACTTGGGAATTGAGTATTTCCTAGTATTTCTGAGTGTTTACGAATATTTCCGGCGCCCCCGCACCTCTGTCCAAATTCAGTACTGCACACCGCAGTGGCTTGAATCATGCTTGTTTTGCGGGACAACACTTGCAAACCGAGTCAGGATTTAAAAAAAAATTTTTAAGCGTGACATGTTGGGTATCATTTTACTCGGCGTAACATTATCTTTCACAATATATAAAAAAAATGGGCCAAATTCATTGTTGTCTTATTCTTTAATTAAAAAAAGTGATTTTTTTCCAAAAAAAGTGCGCAAATACGTTGTGACAAAAAGTATTGCAATGACCGCCATTTTATTCTCTAGGGTGTTAGAAAACAAATATATAATGTCTGGGGGTTTTAAGTAATTTTCCAGCAAAAAAAAAAAAGTTTTAGTCTTGTAAACACCAAATCTGAAAAACACCTTCTGTCCTTAAGTGGTTAAAAATACATCTTTCTAATAATAGACTGAATTAAATGTCCATATATATATATATATATATATATATATATATATATATATATATATATATATATGTATATATATATATGTTTATGTGAAAATAATAGAGCTAAGTACAATAAGGATGATCTTCAATGAAACCAACCAGAGCTCTTAACTGAAGTCAATATATAAACCGGACTAACATTATATTAAATACTCTGCAAAGAAAATAACTATACTAATGTGTTAGTAAAGCTCACTTGTACATGCAACAATACTTAGAGAAAATTAATAATCTAGGGTACCAAGTAAGCAAGTCATATAAAGTGAAACATTAAAAAAATAAAAAAATCGCACTAAAAACTTTTAAGTTAACAACTGGATTTGTAATGGCATTTGGTTCACACAAAGAGAACTTATATATTTTAAAGCGTAACTCCACTTTTGTTGAGAAAAAAACACTCCCCTCTGGGTGATCTATGTACATTGCAAGGATTATAACAACCTTTGTTATTCCTTACTTTTGTTATTCTGAAGAAATCCCTGTATATCCCTCTCTGTCTCTGTTCTGAGTGGGTCTAATGGGAGTGGTTACATAATTATCTATCAGGTGTGCACCTGCACAGCATTAATGAGGAAATCTGCTGGACCTGCATCCCTTTAGACATGTTCCTATTGGGAGTATCTCACCAAAAATGGAATTTTCGTTGCAGGGGATGCCTCAAATCTCACTTGTATTTTAGGCAGACTTCTGGGAAAATTGGTGAGTCAATCAAACAAGCAGGAAATTATGTTTCTGGGGAGGGGTCAGTACACATAAGCTCTGTACACACGATCGGTCCATCCGATGAGAACGGTCTGATGGATCATTTTCATCGGTAAACCGATGAAGCTGACTGATGGTCAGTCATGCCTACACACCATCTGTTAAAAAAACAATTGTGTCAGAATGCGGTGACGTAAAACACAGCGATTCTGAACATGCGTGGATTTTGAACCGATGGACGTGCCTACTAACGATCGTTTTTTTACTATCGGTTAGGTATCCATCGGTTAAATTTAAAACAAGATTGCTTTTTTTTTAACCTATGGATAAATAACCGATGGGGCTGCAGATTGAAAAGAAAAGGTAATTTTTAATAACATTCAATTACAATATGACCTGTGTCGCAGTTGTATACACTATATTATTTTTTCTTTATTTTTTTTCCCCATGAAAGTGGAGTTACCCTTTAAGACTTTTTAGGAATATATTTAGATAAAAGATTTTGTGCCCAAGTAACATGAGCACTTTGTACTTACATAATACATACATAACAATATGCATCTGGAAAAAAAAAGAAAAAAAAGAAAGAAAGATCACCTAATAGTAGTAGAACATTAATATTTCATAGGTACCTGTTTAATTAAAATAAATAATTTTTCAACTGCAATTGTGATGCACGATCTAGTAAACCTGCAAAACAAGATTCAATGGAAAATTAAATGCATACTTTTCATTCAACTACAATAAAATATTTCAGAATTTAGATTTTTCTGAAGAAATGATTGCAAAAGATGTTCTCGGTATTGAAAGCATAGGTTTGGTCTGAAACTAGCTTACAAATGGCATCTGCTTATTAAATGCTGCTACATTATCTCTGGACAGAGTGTGCCTTGGACATTGTAGACTGGGAACGAAGCCACAAGTAAACACATTGGATGCATAAACATTATCTCTTGGCTGCCTAGCATCATGCTAATCTATTTAGATGGCATGGTGCCTGCTCGCAGGTTTATCCTTTCCATGCTAGTAGCATACAGTAAATTCTAAACAACAACACATTGTGAATGATTGTTTCAGAAACAAGCTTAATGATGGTGCCAACTGTGACATATCAAAACACATGTTATTAAGGAGAAACAAACAGTTTAGGAGAATTTTACCTATGCACTTTATAGATGTATTTAACTTTGCACCACTGTGTAGCTTTGTCTTTGTATTTGACTATCTTTTTTACAGTTAGCAGACAAAGATACTTTAAGACATTAAAGTTCCATCCCTGGCAATGTCCCTGGTGCTTAAAGATGGTTCAAATAAAACGAACTAGCTATATGCAAATCGTATATGTCTCAGATATAACATCCAAAAGGTTCATGGTTATAGTGCCCTGAAAAAGTATTCATACCCCTTGAAATTTTCCACATTTTGTCATGTTACAACCAAAAACTTAAATGTATTTTTTGGGGATTTTATGTGATAGATCAATTTTTACAAATAAATATCTGAAAAGTGTGGCTTGCATTTGTATTCAGCCTCAGTCAATACTGTGTAGAATCACCTTTTGCTGCAATTACAGCTGCAAGTCTTTTTGGGGATGTCTCCATCAGCTTCTACATCTATAGGGTGACATTTTTGCCCATTTTTCTTTGCAAAATAGCTCAAGCTCTGTCAGATTGGATGGAAAACATCTATGAACAGCAAATTCCAAGTCTTGCCACAGATTCTCAATTGGATTTAGGTCTGGACTTTGACTGGGCCATTCTAACACATGAATATGCTTTGACCTAAACCATTCCCTCTGGCTGTATGTTTAGGGTAGTTTTCCTGCTGGAAGGTGAACCCAGTCTCAAGTCTTTTGCAGACTCTAAAGCCATGTAAACACGATTGGAATTTCCGATGAAAAAAGTCCGACCATGTGTATGCCCCATCTGCCTTTTTCCGAGGAAAATCCGTCAGATTTTAGATAGAGAACATTTTATTTTTTTCTCTGATGGAATTCTGTTGGAATTCCAATGTGAGTTTGGCTGTGGAAAAGCCTGATCGTGTGTACGGGGCATAACAGGTTTTCTCTAAGATTGCTCTGTGTTTGGCTCCATCCATCTTCCCATCAACTCTGACCAGCTTCCCTGTCCCTGCTGAAGAAAAGCATCCCCACAACATAATGCTGCCACCCACATGTTTCACGGTGGGGGTGGTGTGTCAAGGGTGATGTGCAGTGTTCATTTTGGTCTCATCTGACCAGAGCACCCTTTTCCACATGTTTGCTGTGTCCCCCACATGGCTTCTAGCAAACTGCAAATGGGACTCCTTAGGGCTTTCTTTCAACAATGGCTTTCTTCTTGCCACTCTTCCATAAAGGCCAGATTTGTGGAGTGCACGACTAATAGTTGTCCTGTGGACAGATTCCCCCACCCGAGGATCTCTGCAGCTCCTCCAGAGTTACTATGGGCCTCTTGGCTGCTTCTCTGATTAATGCTCTCCTTGCCCGGCCTGTCAGATAAAGTGGACATCCATGTCTTGGTAGGTTTGCAGTTGTGCCATACTCTTTCCATTTTCGGATTAGATGGATTGAACAGTGCTTTGTGAGCTTCGGATATTTTTATAACCTAACCCTGCTTTAAACTTCTCCACAACTTTATCCCTGATCTGTCTGGTGTGTTCCTTGGCCTTCATGATGCTTTTTGTTCTCTAAGGTTCTTTAGCAAACCTCTGAGGGCTTCACTGAACAGCTGTATTTATATTGAGATTAAATGACACACAGGTGGACTCTATTTACTAATTAGATTACTTCTGAAGGCAATTTGTTCCACTAGATTTTAGTTAGAAATCTCAAAGTAAAGGGGGCTGACTACAAAAGCACGCCACACTTTTCAGATAATTATTTTCAAAAATATTTGAAAACCATTGATCATATTCCTTCCACTTCACCATTTTGTGTTAATTTGTGTTGGTCTATCACATAAAATCCCAATAAAATGCATTTTTGGTTGTTACAGTACATGACAAAATGTGGGTCCCCCGCTGAGCACGTGGGTCTGATTTATGGATTCCGCTCCATCTAGAAGGGGCTATGTGTTTTCTTGATTAGGGTACAGGTGTGTACTGTAGAATCCCTTAGAGTTCACCTGCTCAGTGGGGAATCTGTCTGCTGATCCCGCTGAGTAGGCAGATGGCTGGTCAGTGTCCACTAATGCAGAGCGGACACAGACACAACCTGCTTTTCTCTATGGGTGGTTGGATGTAAACGGACCGCATGACTGTTTACACCATGACACTCCCACCACCATGCTTGACTGTAGGCAAGACACACTTGTGTAGCGCCCCCTTGCTTTCAGCATGGGCACTACGCTAAAGTTAGTGGGAATGGGAGAGTTACTTTGCTCCCATTCGTGGTTTGTCTAAATTTGGGACTTCTGTCATTCCAGGAATGTCCACTGGGTCAGGGGTTCTGGCAGAGCAAGTTTTCCCCAGCAGCCAATTAGAGGAGTTTTTCCCTTGCAGGGCATGCTGGGGGAGAGTTTATCTGTGACAGGGGTCATGTGTTGAGAAATCTTCGTGGGGTCCCCGTTCCAGGTGCGGTATCCACCTTCAGGGTACGCACATCCATGGACCCGCCAGCACGGCCCACCTGGCCAAAGCTGAAAACTGCATCGAACCTCATCCTGAGGAGAAAAGGGACCCCAGTGTTTTGTTGAGTTCCAGGACCTGTTGAGAGAATCCCAGTCTGGGATCGGGCGTCCGGAAAAGTGACAGGTATGCTTGCTGTCATCCGGGGGCCTATATAGGAAAAGTCAACTGGGAGGATTCGCTCTCTTTACTCACCTAAGTCCTTTATTTAAATTGGCCTGTGGCAGAGGCCCTAGAGCCGGGTCTGTGAGAGAGACCTGTTCCTCCCAGCTAGTTCAGAGTGGCGCTTCGGCTGCCAGGCCTGTTATATGGGTCTGTCCGGAGGCACTTTACCCACTCCAAGTAGAGTTGGAGTGGGTACAAAATTGGTACTATACAGAGCAGTATTGACTGCTCCATTTAATATCCAGGCCTGATACCGCAATGTTCTCTTCTCTTTCCTTCATCAACCTTGACCTTCCCAATACATGTTGATGTTGGCCGTGTTTGGCCTGGACAATAAAGCATTGAAAACCTTTTATTGGCTGTCTGGACCTTTGCTCACTACCGCTGTTCTCACAACTACACCCCTAGACACCGCCAGGGTAACTTAGTAGGCCGATCCCAAAATCAATCAGCGGCTCCTTCAGGGGTAAGCGCTACACTTGTCTTTGTACTCCTCACCTGGTTGCCGCCACACACGCTTCACACCATCTGAACCAAATAGGTTCATCTTGGTCTCATCAGACCACGGGACATGGTTCCAGTAATCCATGTGCTTAGTTTGCTTGCCCTTTGAAAACGACATCTCTGTCGAAACTGGTCAGGGCGGTGCTACGCAGTGACGTCACCACGCTCCCACGTGACCCCAGAAGCCCGGGCGTTCGTATTGTTTGTTTTTAGCTATGCCGGCTTTTTTAACGTTTTGATTGTTTCTGTAATGCCTGTGAGCCTTACAATAAACACCCCCCCCCCTTTTTAAAGAGATAACGCACATTGTTGCTTATTTTTTACCAATTTCCATGACCCACGGACTGGTACCTGTCGGAGGAGGTGATATCACCCCCACTATCCACTTCAGAGGAGGAGATCCTGAGGAGGTTGGAGTTCGGATAATCCAGTTTACCATCTAAACCTTTGCAGAGGTTTATATCTGCAGAAGCGCATCTGACCTTATCTCCTGAGGTCCTACGGTTCTGGTAAGGGTCCCCCCTTATTATTCTGTGTGGCACAGTGGCACTGGAGAAAGATACTACGTGGTGGTGGTGGATAGCAGCTTCATTCTCTGTCCTCACACATTTATCTGCTGTTCGTATGAAGTTTGGACATTTTCCTCTTCACATCAGATTGTTTTGCTTCATCTATCTGGAACAGTTTTTGGTCCACTTATTTGTTTATTTGGTTCCTTTGGACACTCACACTTGTTCCCATCAGGACATGTAGCACAATATTTTTTATTCACTTGAACATATTGTTGTCACTTTTGTAGTTACATGCAAGGTGAATGATATTTATATATACCCGATCTGTCATTTGGAGTATACTCATTTTTTTCACTCATTGTTTTTTAATGCCGTTTTCATCATGATTTTTCACTCATTTTGTTTTACTTAGCGCAACTATATTGTTTATTTTACTGTTTCCCACATGATTATCACATGTTTTATGTTGCAGCTTTTTTCTCACTTTTAGTTTATCAATACTGTTTTCAGTCTGATTAGCGCAGAATTTACCCCCTCTTTTTTTCGCTTAGTTTGCTTGTCTTCAAACTGTTTGTGGGCTTTCTTGTGCATCATCTTTAGAAGAGACGACAACCATGCAGACCAATTTGATGCAGTGTGCGGCGTATAGTCTGAGCACTAACAGGCTGACCACCCCCCCCCCCCCCACGCCTTTAACCTCTGCAGCAATGCTGGCAGCACTCATACGTCTATTTCCCAAAGACAACCTCTGGATAAGATCCTAAGCACATGCACTCAATCTCTTTGGTCGACCATAGCGAGGCCTGTTCTGAGAGGAAGCTGTCCTGTTTAACTACTGTATGGTCTTAGCAACCATGCTGCAACTCAGTTTCAGGGTATTGGCAATCTTCTGATAGCCTATGCTATCTTTATGTAGAGAAACAATTCATTTTTTTCAGATCTTAGAGAGTTCTTTGCCATGAGGTGCCATGTATAACTTCCAGTGACCAGTATAAGAGAGTGAGCGTGATAACACCAAATTTAACACACCTGCTCCCCATTCATACCTGAAACCTTGTAAAAACTAATGAGTTACATGGGACCGGGGACAGAAAATGGCTAATTGGGCCCAATTTGGACAATTTTCACTTAAGGGTGTACTCACTTTTGTTGCCAACGGTTTAGACATTAATGGCTGTGTGCTGAGATATTTTGAGGGAAAAGCTAATTTACACTGTTATACAAGCTGTACACTCACATTGTAGCAAAGTGTAATTTCTTCAGTGTTGTCACATGAAAAGATATAATAAAATGTTTACAAAAATGTATATATAAGAAGGCCAGTATGGTGGCCTGAGTTTATGGGAGGAGCCCGGAGGGTATTTAAGCAGTCCACTCACACATGCTCTTTGTCGGTTCAGTGTGTGGTACTACACGTCACTGGGCCGACTCTTCCCAGCTCACCTCATGTCCGTGAGTCTGCGCATTCAATCGCATTCGACATCGCAAGCGCTTTGCGGCTTCTCCCTTCATGGTCTTCGCCGGCGGTTCCCGCTTACTTCGCAGGTAGGATTCAAACCTTTTCGTATCTTGTGCAATCTTGCAATTCGTTATGCTTCCTATCCTGCATCCCTTTTGGGAAAAAATCTGCTTCTGAGTTACTGTTGCTCATGTTTCAACATCATTCGGCTCAGGCGTAGTACATTTGTAACTTCCTTCTGCCAAACATACGATTCATTTGTAAATCCATTTGGAGATTGACATGTGTTTGTATGGGTTCTTTGGCAGATTGAGGTGGTAATTGGACTCACATGGTGCCTTGTCTGCACTTGATTAGCCTGGGGGGATGGGTGGTTGGTAGGTGTTCGGTTTCAAAGCAAGGGGTAGCATACACTCTACAACCAATTCGTATCAGATTCGTTCAATACTCCTTACTATCAATTCGTATCGGATTAATTTCATGCATTTTACAACCATTTTGTATCAGATACATTGCATACTTTCTACCGTTGTCATTCATTGTTTCCCCCATGTCGTGTGTTTTAGTTCCCGCAGCGGAACTTACAAATTGTACACGGTTCTTCTCTCTCATTTATTTACCAAAGTTATTGCCTGTGCGTCATGCATGGCGCCACACCACACTCTTCGGATGTGTTGCACATCCACTCCAGTCCAAAGCAAACACAGTCGCACGTTCACTGTCCTAGGTAGGATTCGTTAGCTTGTTTGTCATGTCAAATTCGTGGCCACTCATGGTGTCACCTGTACCATATGTTTAGTTCCCGCAGTGGAGCTTACAAAGCATGGATACGCACTTCTCGTGTTCTATTTTCTACACCAAACCTCGTTGTTTTGCCCAATGCACGGCATCACGCTACACGTTCCCGACATGTTTCACTCCAGCCACAGTCCGCCGCAAACTCACTCGCATGGCCCACTGTCGCAAGTAAGATTTGTTATTACATTCTTTATGTCTTATCAATTTGCTACCATTCGTTGTCTCCCATATCGTTCATTAGTGGCCCCTGCGGAACCTACGATTCAAACAGGCGTTGTCCTTCTACCTTATACTGCTTGCTTAGGTTAGAAACACCTGGTTTGTTTGTACCTTTTATCAGTAACCCAATTCTTATTGGTTGAGACCTTGCAACCATGCAAATCATCTCAGCAGTCTGATACCCTTGCTGAGACCCTTGCAACACATGACCCTTACAAAATGCAAAAAAAAAAAAAAAAACGCAAAAAGGAAAAAAAATATATAAAACGCGAAAAAAAAAAAACAATTGCCGCCACGTAATTTCAGTCCAGCAACCTGACACCTGTTGAGACCGTTGCAACGACGCAAAATTCGTCTCCACAGCCTGACACCCTTGTTAAGACCCTTGCAAACGCAATACCGTCTCAGCAGCCCCACACTCATCGAGACTCTTGCAACCACACAAAATCGTCTCAGTAGCCTAACACCCTTGTTAAGACCCTTGCAACACATGACCCTTACAAAAAAAAAAAAAAATTATTATAAAAAAAACGCAAACAAATAGAAAATGAAAAAAAAAGCAAAAAAAAAAAAGGAAAAAGAAATAAAAGTGCAGAAAAAAAAAAATGCCACCACACAATCTCAGCCCCGCAACCTGACACCTGTTGAGACCGTTGCAACGACGCAAGATTCGTCTCCACAGCCTGACACTCTTGTTAAGACCCTTGCAAACGCAATACCGTCTCAGCAGCCCCACACTCATGGAGACTCTTGGAAAGCACGCAAAATTCGTCTCTGCAGCCTGACACCCTTGTTGAGACCCTTGCAAACGCAATACCGTCTCAGCAGCCCCACACTCATGGAGACTCTTGCAAGCACACAAAAGCAGCCTGACACCCTTGTTAAGACCCTTGCAACACATGACCCTTACAAAACTCAAAAAAAAATGCAAAAAAAATGCCCAAAAAAAAAAAACGCAAGAAGAAATATAAAAAGTGCAAACAAATAAATAAAAAAAATTGTCACCACACAATCTCGGCCCAGCAACCTGACACCTGTTGAGACCATTGCAACCATGCAAAATCGTCTCAGCAGCCTCACACCATTGTTGAGACCCTTGCAAACGCAATACCGTCTCAGCAGCCCTACACTCATCAAGACTCTTGCAACCACGCAATACCATCTCAGTAGCCTCACACCATTGTTGAGACCCATGCAAACGCAATACCATCTCAGCAGCCCTACACTCATCAAGACCCTTGCAACCACGCAATACCGTCTCAGCAGCCTCACACCATTGTTGAGACCCTTGCAAACGCAATACCGTCTCAGCAGCCCCACACTCATTGAGACCCTTGCAACCACGCAATACCGTCTCAGCAGCCTTACACCATAGTTCAGACCCTTGCAAACGCAATACCGTCTCAGCAGCCCCACACTCATCGAGACCCTTGCAACCATGCAATACCGTCTCAGCAGCCTTACACCACAGTTCAGACCCTTGCAAACGCAATACCGTCTCAGCAGCCCCACACTCATCGAGACCCTTGCAACCACGCAATACCGTCTCAGCAGCCTTACACCATAGTTCAGACCCTTGCAAACGCAATACCGTCTCAGCAGCGCCACACTCATCGAGACCCTTGCAACCACGCAATACTGTCTTGAGCAACCTCCCACTCGTCAAAGACCTTTGTGACCATGCAGTCTCGCCCCAGCAACCTGGCATTCATTGAGACCCTTGCAGCCAGACAAATCATCTTTGGCCTCATGTACACTGCTGTTGGTAAAAAAAAAAAAAATGGGTTCAGACGGATGATCAGAGGCTTTCGAAATGCATTCGAAACGCCAATGCCTGTAACAGCTTGTAAACACTGCCAGATGCGGTAACTCATGTTTACCAGCGTTTCATTCACAGTCCTTTTCATAAAAAAAAATAAAAGAAAATAAAGGGGAATATTGTCTCAGCAACTTGACACTCATTTGAGACCCTTGCTAAATGTAATATCATCTCAGCTACCTCACACCCGTCTAGACCTTTGCAACCACACAATCTCATCTCAGCAACCTGACACCCGTTCAGACCTTTGCAGCCATACAAAGTCGTGGCAACCACACAATGCCATCTCAAAACAAACCTCATAATCATCGCGACCTTTGCAACCACGCAATATCGTCTCAGCAAACCAGACTGAGACCCTTGCAAACACGCAATATCGTCTCAGCAAACCAGACTGAGACCCTTGCAAACACGCAATGCCGTCTCAAAACAAACCTTCATACTCAAGGCCCCTGCAACCACACAATATCATCCCAGCAACCTGACACTCACTGACACCCTTGCAACCGCACAATATTGTCTGCAGTAGTATAAAACACTTTGCGGCAGGCACCTACATGCAAACCCGAATACAAACTAAACTTGCAAACACACCTCAGTGACAAACAATCAGCCACAAAAAAACACACAGTGGCACCCAGTTGGCCATTCATCTTCAGTGGCACGCTGGCCACTCATCTTTTCTCTGTGTTTTTTCCCTGCGGTTAGTTCAGGTTTTCATCCAGCACCAGCGAGTGCACGTTGGCCTGCGAGTGCACGTTGGCCTGCGAGTGCATGTATATCGTCTTGTTGAGCACCTGTGTATTGTCTTGATTTTCTCACACCAATGCAAGATCCAGTCCAAGTTCTCAAACTAGACCAAGCATCAGTAGCAGACTTAGCTATGTGGGACAACTTCCCCACCTGATAGAACAGCATTTCAATCTTCATCCCGGCAGTGTCAGCCGAGCCACCAAAGGCTTTTGCAGCCATTTTTAGGCCGCCACTGGTTCTCCAAAACTTGGCCCCCAGAAATTCTCTTATATTTTTGCTTCACCCAGTCTTCATCACACCTCGTGCTGCACCCCATCGTGGCAGCTGCCCAGGTCTGGGACCACACTTGAACAGGACAGACACTGTTCTTCACCACAGACAATCAGGCCACAGCCGACATCATCAATTAAGGTAGATCTAAATCACTCCCCATCACTTCCTGCGCAGGCTCGCGCAGCTGTCACTCCGTCACCAGTTAATATCTTATGTAGACCTTTTCCAGGCAATGCAAAAAGCAGCTGATGCGCTTTCCAATTCCAACCTTGGAATGGATGTTTTTTCCAGCAAGAGCCTGGAGCCGACCCAACAACTATCCCTGTCCCACCATGGACATTGCTGATGATGGACTGAAGTCACATCTCACCAACGCAATCCAACTTATTAACCACTCCTTGGCACGCAACACACTGAAGGCCTATCGCACTGCTTGGAACACTAATCGCAAATTTTTGGCCCCTTGCCCCGGAGCAGCAATAGGCAACGTTAGACACATCCTAGCCTTCATATCGTATTGCCACATGCAGCTGACCATTTCTCAATACTATCACGCCATATCTAGATGGCATCCAGCATTTCCTGTCCCTGCAGGACCCCAGTAAACCGTCAGTATTCTCGAGCCCATGCAGTCAAGTCCCTCCTACAGGGCATACAGAAGCACCAACCTGTAGTCAGTGGCAAGCGCCTACCTTTCAAGAGTCCCCTCTTAGGGACATGTCTAAAATCCTTACTCGTTCCCTGTTTAGGGCTTTTCCCAGACTAGTCACCCAAACAGCCATCTACCAGGCCTTCTATGGTTCCCTACAACCTAGTGAATTTAGTCAGCGGCTCCGGCAGTCACACAGTGCTCCGACGCCACCCGACTTGCTTTCGAACCACTACACTCTCACAGTCTGCAAACGCAACAAACCAGCCCCTGGGGTTGACATCAACCTGTTTCAGACTGACAACGCCTGACGCCCAGTGACGGTGCTCGACCCACTACTGCTCCATCTACCCAGCCAATCTGATGGTAGCTCGTTGCTACCCTTTCTAAACCAGCTCCCTGAGTGTCAGCCAGTGTGTCAAGCATGTCAGAATCCTCCTAAGTAACTTGGGCTTCAAACCCCAGTCAGTTCTCTGGACATTCTTTGGAGCAGCCTCAGTTGCCTCCCAACAGGGAGTACCAGACTACGTAATCAAAATACCAGGCTGATGGAAGTCTCCTTGTTTTGCCACATACATCCCAAATCCTCATGAAGGAATGGCACAAGCCTTTACCAAGCTGGCTCAATAAATACAAGAAATCAATATAAACTATTTCCCTATCTGAGTCTTTTGCCCCCTTTTCTTGGCATACTGACCAGACCACCAAGGCACACTTCAGGTCTATTTATGTTGTAAGTCTTGTCGCGTGTTTATGTGATCCACATCTCTCTCTCAGAGGGTAACGACCATAAATAAGAAGGCCAGTATGGTGGCCTGAGTTTATGGGAGGAGCCCGGAGGGTATTTAAGCAGCCCACTCACACATGCTCTTTGTCGGTTCAGTGTGTGGTACTACACGTCACTGGGCCGACTCTTCCCAGCTCACCTCATGTCCGTGAGTCTGCGCATTCAATCGCATTCGACACCCTCCTGCCCTCCCCTTTTTCAGGGCACTTCTCAGCATATCCTTCTTCAATTAACTACCCATTACTTACCTTGGGTATGCCCCCTTTTCTTGGCATACTGACCAGACCACCAAGGCACACTTCAGGTCTATTTATGTTGTAAGTCTTGTCGCGTGTTTATGTGATCCACATCTCTCTCTCAGAGGGTAACGACCATAAATATTATATATATATATATATATATATATTCGTGATGGATATATATACAGTATATATATATATATATATATATATATATATATATATATATATATATATTAGGGCTGTGCGTTAAACGCGATATTAACGGCGTTAACGCAAACCCATATTAACGCCGTCAATATTTTTAACGCGCGATTAACGGGGGTGGACGTGCAGAGTGTGCAGCGGCGCGGCGTGGCTTACCTTCTCGCTGGATTCACAGGCAAGTTACTCACCTTGTCCCTGGATCCAGCGATGCCACCCCGCTGTGTGATCGGCGATGCCACCCCGCTGTGTGATCGAGCGGGTCCTCCTCGCTTGGCGGGTCCTCCTCGCTTGGCGGGTCCTCCTCGCTCGATTCACAGTGCCTGTGTGCCGACGATCTCCGTTCCCTGCGACGTTACGATGCACGGGAGCGGAGAACGGCGCCAAATTCAAAAAAGTAAACAAACACAATACACACAGTATACTGTAATCTTATAGATTACAGTACTGTATGTAAAAAATACACACCCCCTTGTCCCTAGTGGTCTGCCCAGTGTCCTACATGTACTTTTATAAAATAAAAACTATTCTTTCTGCCTGAAAAACTGTAGATTGTCCAAAAGTGTCCCTTTATGTCAAAAATGGTTTTAGATCAGCTAGAAAACAGCGATAATAAATTATAATCACTTGCAGAATTGTGCGATATTTGTGGGGAAATTCGTCATAAATTAGATAGATTAATCGTGAGTTAACTATGACATTAATGCGATTAATCGCGATTAAAAATTGTAA
The DNA here is from genome assembly GCF_905171775.1 of Rana temporaria. Lineage (NCBI taxonomy): Eukaryota > Metazoa > Chordata > Amphibia > Anura > Ranidae > Rana > Rana temporaria. The sequence continues at coordinate 200,404,284 of NC_053490.1, forward strand.
TCGTTTGACAGCACTAATATATATATATATATATATATATATATATCACAGGAATAAGCTTTTCAAACTGCACCATGCGAGGCTATCTATACATATAACAGCATACATTCATAGCATATAAAAAATATCATTATGGTTTACCAAAACTGTACCTGCAAGTGAGTCCTGAACTCCTTTTAAACTTGTTAAATCTACTACTACTACTAGTACTCACTGAACCTCTTTGCCTCAGTTATCTAAACATTACAAGAGTGTTTCTATCGCTTATCTTTACTGTGCTATATTTTAAATATATGCCATTTCTGACAGCATCAGCCCCATTTATAGGGTACAATCAACAAGCAACTCTCTCTTATTGGTATCAAGAGAAGGAAAAAGAAAGAAAGAAAGAAAGAAAGAAAGAAAGAAAGAAAGAAAGAAAGAAAGAAAGAAAGAAAGAAAGAAAGAACAATAAAATATAGTAACACAACTGCAAACCCATAGATAATTAAAATACAATTTTCTGTTGTATAAAGTACAGTCAGATTCAGGGTTGAAAAACAAGCTTATTTTTTCCCCATCAAGATATTAGCTTGTAGGATGGGCTTTTAATGTGAATCAACTTATACAAAGCAGACATTGCTTGGTGCACCTGCATCACTCAATCCAGGGCTATCCAAAATCATATTCTTGAACACAAGAGTCCAGGGCTTCCTAAAATATTTACCCTGAACTTAAGGATCTTCTATAACCTGGGGAGCTCAAACTCTCATGCCGCATACACACGATCATTTTTCGTCATGAAAAAAAACGAAGTTTTTCGGCATGTAGAAAAAAAGTTTTTTTTTTTCAACTTCATCATTAAAAAGACGTTGCCCACGCACGATCGTTTTTAAAAAATGCTGTAGCAAAGCGCGGTGATGTACAACGGCACTATAAAGGGGAAGTTCCATGCGGATGACGCCACCCTTGGGGCTGTTTTAGCCGATTTCCTGTTAGTAAAAGACAATTCGCGCTTTTCTGTCTGTTACAGCGTGATGAATGTGCTTACTCCATTACGAATGTAATGCCACGTACACACGATCATTTTTCAGCATGAAAAAAAAAAATTGTTTTTCAGCATGTTGAAAAAACAAAGTTTTTCCAACTTCATCATTAAAACGACGTTGCCCACACACAATCTTTTGTGCGGTGACGTACAACACATACACCGGCACTATAAAGGGGAAGTTCCATTCGCCTTTGGGCTGCTTTAGCGGATTCCGTGTTAGTAAAAGACGATTTGCGCTTTTTTGTCTGTTACAGCGTGATGAATGTGCTTACTCCATTATGAATGATAGTTTTACCAGAATGAGCGCTCCCGTCTCATAACTTGCTTCTGAGCATGCGCAGGTTTTTAACATCGTTTTAGCCCACACACGATCATTTTTTACAACCTGAAAAACGACCTAGTTTAAAACGACATTAAAAAATGCAGCATGCTCGAATTTATTTTTTGTCCTTTTTTAGAACCTGAAAAAATTATGTGAAGCCCACACACAATCATTTAAAATGACATTTTTTAAAAACAAAGGGCCAAATTCTCAAAAACCTGTGTAAATTTAGGATTATCTAACTTATGTCATTGTTACGCCCTAAGTTGGTGTCGTAAGTACCGTATTCTCAGTGCATTTGCGCACAAAATTGCGCCATCCTTAACTTAAGTTTCAATGCGTAAGGCGTGGTTATGGCAAGTGGGAATGAAGTGGGCGTGCTTCATTGTAATGAGCCGTGACCCCATGCAAATGAAGTGCCGGCCGTACTGCGCATGCGCGCACGAATCTGGACCTCACTGCGCATGTGCAGAACTTTGGTCAGCGCAATCAGTGAGATAGGTAAAAGGCCAAGCGTACTTAGTTTGAAGATCGCCCTGTGTCTAAATAGCCCCAGTCAAACAGACTTCAATTGCAAAAGTATTTCCCTGTGTTCCCTTCCTAAAGCAAGTTGCTTCTGCTTTGAACGTTTGTCAGTGTTTGTTGGTAAGATTTGTTTGTGAGAAAAGTGTTTGTGGAGTTGGAGGGTATAGTTGGTGTTTGTTTTTGCTAATTTGTTCTTTGTTTTGATTGTTTGCCTGTTTGTTTTTGATAAGTGTTTTTTTTTTGGTGTGTGATTGTTTTTTGTTTTCCTTTTTTGCCTGTTTGTTTTTGAATTTATAGTAGCTGTCTGTATATTTTTTATTTTTGCTTGTTTTTATTTTCTTTGTTGTGTGTGTGTATTGTTGTTTGTTTTTTGGGTGAGTTCCCTGTTGCTGGGTGTTGTCTGTCATGGCTCCCAAGCGCAGGAAGCTTAATTTTACCCTGGCAGAGAAGCATATACTTGCTCAGGGCGTCATTAAATATGGGCGATTTCTCCATGGCCCTGAGAGCCACAACACCACCCCGGCCAGGAGGAAGGAGATCCTTCAAAAGATCACCGATCGGATCAATGCGGCGGGGGGGGGGGGAGACCAGGACCATCGCTGGAGTTAAAAAAAAAATTAATGACTTGAGGAACGTGTCCCGGAACAAGCTGGCAACGCTGCATGCCCATACCAGGGGCACTGGAGGAGGGGGACCCTGCCCAGTCAGGATGAGTGAGGAGGAATGGGCAGTGGCCCAGTGTTTCCACCCACAGCAGGTGGTGGGCCTGTCTGGCTTTGACAATGATCCTCTTATGAGGACAGGTAATTTTTTGGAATTTCTATCTGGTGATTAGCATGTGTGGGTGGGGGAAGGGAAGATGTGCCAAGTGTGTGGATTCAACAACCTGTGATTGTTTTGTGTCCTCCCCAGATGGCCAGGAGGTTGCAGCCCCATCAGCCCAGGAGGTTGCAGCCCCATCAGCCCAGGAGGTGGCAGCCCCATCAGCCCAGGAGGTGGCAGCCCCATCAGCCCAGTAGGTGGCAGCCCCATCAGCCCAGGAGGTTGCTGGCCCATCAGCCCAGGAGGTGGCAGCCCCATCAGGTCAGGAGGTTGCTGGCCCATCAGGGCAGGCTGCTGCACCACCCCCAAGACAGGCTGATGCAGAGTCCCAAGAAGGGCAGGATTCGCCATGGGAGGGGAGTGCCCACAACTCCCCTAATTTGGATGTTGAGTGGGAGGAGGATGAGGGGGAGGAAGATGACAATATTGTGATTGGGCAGGAAATAATGATGGGCCAAGATATGACCTTTGAGTCATCCCCTGAGGGAACCCCACAGGCGCCCAGCAGTCAGGCCACCATCATGGGTCGCCCCTTCCAACCCTCCTCCAACATGCAGCAGCACCCATGGCTCACTCCAACTCCTCCTCCAAGGCCACAAGCCTCAGGGGCAAGTAGGAGGCCGACCCCGGAAAACAGGGGGGGGTTGGTGCATCTGCCGGTCAGTCTGTTGAGGGACAATGTCCGGCAGACCCGCAGTCTGTCTGCAATCCAAAAAACAATGACCAAGGTGGAGCGCAGCCTGGGTGCAATGAGGGAGTCACTGGGTGACGTGGCCACCAACTCCGTGGGGGTCATCACCTGTTTGTGGGACCTGAGGAACGCCACAACAGGCGTGGCCCAGGAGGTGACTGCCCTCACCCAGGCTGTGCAGGCCAATACCCGGGCTGTGCAGGCCAATACGGCTGACATTACTTCCTGTCTGACAAGGATAGCCGTTGCCTTGGAGGGAAGGCCAGCAGGAGGACAGACACCAGGGGAGGCTCCTTCTTCCCCTGCACAGACCCCCCCCTGAAAATACTCCCTCCCCTGCACAGACCCCCCCCCTGAAAATACTCCCTCCCCTGCACAGACCCCCCCGTGAAGATCCCCCAGTCGGCCGTGGCTGTCCCCGTGCCCGTGCCCGTGCCCGTGCCCAGCCCAGAAGGAGCACTCGGCAACATCCTTAATTTGCAGGGGTACTTTTGATTTTTTTTTTTTTTTTTTTTTGCTACTGTACTTATGATTTGGTTTATGTGTGTGAATGATGTGTGAATGTGGGGGGGTGGCATTCCTGAAAACATAAGGGTGTCACCCTCAGTTTTGGTGGAGTATGGATCCCCAGGACCAGGGAGAAGTCATCCTAGGTTCCTGAATGGTGTATGAATGCACAGTGACATAATTGGAGCCGTGGCGGGGCGTTACTGCTCCCAAGTACCAAAGGGGGGGGGGGGGGGGTACTTGGATCTAATCCAATTCGATGTGCATGTGATGTGTCTGTGCTAGGGACCACAGTGACGTGCATTCATGCATTCTCATTGTGAGATAATTAATGTGCGTTTTGTAACAAAAAAAAAACATTCTCATTGGCATATAAGTAATGTGCATTTTATGTGCAAAGAAAATATTTAAAGGTCACATAATCTCTGTGATTTATTCTGGGCAAAGCAAAAACAAAAAGATAATTAGGGTCCATTTACTGGGCAAAGATGCCTTCAGACAGTTGTCTCCTTATTGCCTGGCCCTCAGCAGACCGGGTAGAGGGGTTTGGGGGGGGGGATTGCCTGGGTGGGGGGTTAGGTCAGGACATATCTCCACATGCAGGCCCCTTCTCAAAGCAAAATTATGGAGGATGCAACATGCCCCAATAATTTGGCAGACAAAGTCTGGGGAATACAAGAGTGTACCCCCAGTCTTGTCAAGGCATCTAAATCTGGACTTGAGAAGGCCAAATGTCCGCTCTACTATTGCCCGGGTCTGGATGTGCACCTCATTGAATTTCCGTTCTCCGGGTGTTTGGGGGTTCCTAAAGGGGGTCATCAGGTGGGGTCCCAACGCATATCCTGAGTCACCTGTAAGGGAAAAGACAGGAGGATATTAGTCATGCATGTGCCCCTTGTGATGTCTGCATCATGGGGGGGGCATACCTGACACCAATGTCACTCACCAATCAGCCAGCTGTCTCCATAAACGTTCATCTCCAAGTCTTGGTAGATCTTGGTCTGCCGTAGGATGTAACTGTCGTGGCACGACCCTGGAAACTTGGCACAAACGTGCCAGATGAGGCCATGGGCATCTACGATAACCTGTACGTTTATCGAATGCCAGCCTTTCCTATTTCTGAACAGGTGTACAGTATCATGGGGGGGCTGTAGTGCCACATGGGTGCAGTCTATCGCCCTGATGGTCCTTGGAAAGCCAGCAATGTTATAAAAGTCTGTCATGGCTTGCACACGCTGGTCCTCCTGGGTGGGCATGACAAACTGGTTGGTCATGCGCCGCAGTATGGCAGGGACCACCTGATGGACACATTTGCTAATTGTTGACTGCACCATCCCAGCCACACCTCCAGATGCACGCTGGAATGAGCCACTGGCTAAAAAATGGAGGGTTGCCATCACTTTTTGGAGAGGTGTCAGGGCATGGGAGCGTCTGGTTGGGGTGATAAGATCCTCATGAAGAAGTTGGGTGATCTCCAGGATGGCCTCCCTATCAAAACGGTAGTTGCCAATCACCTCATAATCTGGCATTTGCCAAAGATCACGCCGTGGACGATAAACTCGCGCCTGTGCCCTCATCCTCCTCATCTGTGCCCTCCTCCTCCTTTGTGCCTGTAAGGCAGCAAGTGCCGTCACAATCATAGCTGGTCCTGGCATTTTTCCAAAAATTACCTTCACAACTATAGCTCTAAGCTCTAGTCACTACCTACAGCAAACCCTTCCACAGCATGTGTAAAATTAGGGCTGGTTTTATAATGTGGAAATTTAGTCAGAAAAACTAACAGGTGCGCACAGGGCGGAAAATACGGCACACACACTTAATTCTGAGAATCGCCCTAACTCCCTCATTTGCATCTTTGCCTATCAAAAACAGCGGCGAGCCTAGCGTAATTTGCGCCCGGGGATGCGCAGGTGTAACTAATTTAAGTACGGCTGAAAATACGGAAATGTTTACTTAAGTCGTTTTGAAGATCGTGCGCAAATATACGCGCCGTGTAAATTTAGAAAACTGGAGTTAAGTCTGCGTATCTCTTTTGAGAATTTGGCCCAAAGTTTTTTTCATGCCGAAAAATGATCGTGTGTACGCGGCAGTAGATTTACCAGAACGAGCGCTCCCGTCTCATAACTTGCTTCTGAGCATGCGCGGGTTTTTAACGTCGTTTTAGCCCACACACGATAATTTTTTACAACCCGAAAAACAACATCATTTAAAACGTTGTTAAAAAATGCAGCATGTTTGAAAAAATATTTTGTTGTTTTTCAGAACCCGAAAAATTATGTGAAGCCCACACACGATCATTTTAAATGACATTTTTTAAAAACATTGTGTTTTTCATGCCGAAAAAAGTTAGTGTCTCTGCCCATCTCCACTAGGGAGTAGTGGGGAAAGCCTTCTCTGTTTTGTAGTTTATTTGATGAGGCAAATAATCTTCATCCACCATACAAATGGAACATCCCTTCTTCTCCTTGGGCTTTACCCAGCTTTCAATTTATACTATTCTGTAAATAACTTAGAGTGGCAGCGGGATCTGCCTAGTAGCCTTCTTGGCATGACTCTCCATAAAAGTGACAATCCACAAACAAGTAAAATAAATATTGGGGCACCAGGTGGATACAATGAAAACTACACCCTAACCTACACCACGAAAATACAACAATGCCGCGTACACGCGATCGGATTTTCCCCTTTCCCTTGGATGGTTTTTCGGACGAAATTCCGTATAAGCTTGGCTTGCATACACATGGTCAAACAAAAGTTCTCGGAACTTTCGACCATCAAGAACGCAGTGACGTACAACACTACAACGATCCAAGAAAATGAAGTTCAATGTTTCCGAGCATGCGTCACATTGTTTCCGAGCATGCGTTGGAATTTTGCTCGTCGGAATTGCTACAGACGATCGGTAAAAAAATTTCCGACGGAAAATTTGAGAATCAGCTCTCAATCTTTTGTTGGCGGAAATTCCAACAGCAAAAGTCTGATGGATCATACACACGGTTGGAATTTCCTTCAAAAGCTTACATGGGACTTTTGCTGTCGGAATTTCTGATCGTGTGTATGGGGCATAAAGCCCTATATAAGTGAAACAAAGAAAAAGCTAGGGTGTGGAATGACATTTAGTGATGCCTGAGAAAATTGCAATATGGTGTGAAGGAGCTGAGGTCCTTGGGCTGGCTGATTGGATAAAGAGCCCCGCTGAAGGAGGTCTAATTGTTTTGGGATCTATAACATTTTCCAGCCTGTTTAGAGGTTTGTTTCACCCTGGAACCTTTTCTTGTGAATGTCTGACCGGCAAGCATAAAAATATCTGTGGTGAAAGAATGCTCATGAGACTGTGTGTTTCACCAATTTGTTACGTGTTGTTTTATCTGGTCACTATAGCTTAAGACTAAGGTAAACCTACTAGCATTGAATTCATTTTCATGATTATTATTACATGTTCCTTATGCCAGGACATTTCATGCCAAAAGAATGTATCTTCAAGTGTGAGATGCCCAAGGTCTTTCACAGAAAAAAAAAAGCTAAAATAATTTTCAGAAAATGCTTAGCTCTCAATTGCGGTTACCAAGGTATTGGCTACAAATATCAATGCCATTGTAAAGCTTTTATTGTTCCTGCTTCCTTGCAAGAACAGATGTTCTTGCAGCTAAGCTGGAACTTTATATATTTATTTTTATAAATGTAACTTTGTGTTTGTATTTCTAAGTTTGTAATAATCCTATACAACATTTTATTGACGATTAAAGTGATTCTATAGTAGATTTTCTTTAAAAAAAAATTAAAACATGTTATACTCACCTGCTCTGCCACAATTTTGTACAGAACAGCCCTGAGCCTCCTCTTCTCTGGTCCCCCACCAGCACCCCTGTCTCCTCCCTTTCACGAGTGCCCCCATAGTAAGCTGCTTGGTTTGGGGCACTTGTGCATGCTCACTTCCAAGTCAGCTCTGCGTGTCTACACAAAGCACTGCTCGGCTCCGCCCACCCCCCCTGCTCCCTCCTCACCGGCTGTGATTGACAGCCAATGGCTCCTGCTGTTGTGTCTGAGCCCATGAGGAGGGAGAGCACCTTGATGGATCGAGATTGGGCTCAGGTAAAAGGTGTACAGGGGAGTCTGGGGGAGAAGCTGCCTGCAGAAGCTTAAGGTAAAAAAAACATATGCATTAAGAACCACTTTAAAGTGGTTGTAAACCCTTTACAACCACTTTATGCTACAGGTAAGCCTATAATAAGGCCTACCTATAGCTACCCAGGATATCTCCTAAACCTGCATGGTATAGGAGATATCCCCTGTCCCCTGCATGTGCCAGTGTCATCGGCACATGTGCACTACAGCAAACTGAAGCAATGGCATGTACAGTATGTGCCCGGAAGTAACCCTCGGGAGAGATGTCGCCGGTTGGAGGGGGTACAAGGACCGCTGCAGGGGCTTCGATGTGAGGTAAGTAATTCATAATGAGCTAGTATGCTATGTAAAAGTGCTACTGTGCAGAAGTTCTCCAAAATATCACACAGTGACCTGTGCTCCCCATATTACCTTGTTCATTTACTCTCCAGATGATGTGGACACCATAGTAATACTGCAAGTGGGTCTATTAGGCTTAAAGTGGTTGTAAACCCTGTTACACCACTTTTACCTACAGGTAAGCCTATAACAAAGCTTAACCTGTAGGTAACGTGAATATCTCCTAAACTTGCACAGTTTAGGAAATATTTATTATATACGCTGCTGCCGACTTCATTGGTGTCGTTTCTTCAGGACTCGTGCCATGACCGGCGGGAGTGACGTCACTGCTGCTCCGGTGCTGTGATTGGCCAGAGCCACAATAACTTCACTTCCGAGCATTTGCGCAGGATCCACCAGACATGGCACAAGTCCTGAAGAAACGGCACCTGCGGGCAAGTTTTGGAGATATTCATGGTACCTACAGGTAAGTCTTGTTATAAGCTTACCTGTAGGTAAAAGTGGTGTAACAGGGAAGTAACTCTGGTGGAAGATGTCGGTCATGTACTCGGAGTGCCGACGCAGATTCAGGGCATCGTTCTAAGGGCAAGTATTTCATATTGAGCTAGTATGCGATCCATACAAGCTAATTATGCCTTTGTCTTGCAGGGTTTTTTTTTTTTTGCGATACGGTTTACAACCACCTTAAAGGACCAGATTATACCTGAATCGCACCGGAATACGGTTTGTGTTCCTCTGCGATTCTTGTGTGACTGAGGGCAGTGCGATTTTTTTAGCCTATTGATTTGAATGGGCTGAAATTGCACTAGATATCACAAAAAGTAGTACATTTCAAAAATGCACTGCACATGATCGTATGGTTTCCAGCACCGCATTCTGTTGTGACCCTTCACACAGGTGATTAGGCGCATACAGCAGATTGCAGGAGTTAGAATCACAGGTCTATATGAATAGCTGCAGCCACTCAGCCTGCACAAAGCAATAACAGGCTTATAGAAACCATCACTGTTCACATGTAGCCACACATTCAGTGATTTCCTGAGGATAGGGACAGATGTCCAACTCTTGAAGCAGACAGAAGCATCCTTAATGCTGAAATTTGCTGTATACCCCTAATGACCTGTGTGAACAACAAGTAAAGCTGTCACAAACATGGGTATATCAAACTCTGAATATAAAAAAAAAAAACATATATATTATCAGAGGGTGCTTTTAGTAAAGAAAAAGAAGAGTTTACATTACAAATGGTAAAGTGTTAATTAGGGCAAATTTGAGTTAGAGCGGATTTTTGCCATGTTTAAAAAAACCTTAAAAGTCATCGGCTACAAATACTCCAGCTGCTGACTTTTAATAAAAGGACACTCACTTGTCCACGGGTCCCATGCCATCCTCACCCAAACTGTTTTTGCACCTGACTTCGAGTCCCCAGCGCCGGCATTTTACTGTGGGAAGCTGCCTGTAATTTTTTGCAGTTTCACAGCCAGCTGCTCACTGCACATACGCAAGTAGCACTGCACTTTGTGAATGGTCCAGCATGCCTTCTGGGACTTGTCACATGTCCCAGAAGGTTGCAAGCAGGGACAGGGGAGGACAACTTCTGGTGGATCCATCATTAAAGTTACACTTTAACTAGGGGGTTATATAAAATTTAAAATAATATAAAAAAAAAAAATATTCTTTCCACGCTTGAGAGATTGCTGGAGCTTTCATTATGTGCTTATCAAAGGACAAGCCATGTATTAGTACATAACTACTTCAACATAACACAATGTAATAACATTGTTACAATATATTTACACATGAAGTTAAAGGGGTCATACTTACCTCCACTGTGCAGTTCATTTTGCACAGAGTGGCCCCGATCCTTGTTTCTGGGGTCCCACGATAACTGTCTCTGCTCCTCCCCGCAATAGCTAACCCCCTCTGGGAAGCTCTCTCCCGAGGGGATTAGCTTGCAGGCGCACTCCCCTGTCATACAGTTGGCGTCCATAGCCACCACTTGTATGACTCAGCCCCGCCCCCGGTGGGCGCCTCATTGGATTTGATTGACAGCAGTGGGAGCCAATGACTGCGCTGCTATCAATCTATCCAATCAACGCCGAGACTCCATGGAGAAGAGGACACGCAGAGCAGATGAACTGGCTCAGGTAAGTAAAACGGGGGGCTGGGGGGCCCGTGACAGCGAGGTGTTTTTTTACCTTAATGCATAGGATGCACTGGCAACATTTAAAAGCTTTTACAAGTTACCAGCTTAGAGTTACACAGGAGGTCTGGTGCTTGCTCTCACTCTAATGTTTGTGGAGATACCTCACTTGTGGTGGGATCACTGTTTACATGTGCTGCAGGACCTACATACATTCGCATTTGTGCATGAGCATTGAGGGAATTTTTCATTTTATTATTTATTTTATTTTATTTATTTTTTTGTTTTTGTTTTACACTGTACTTTTATTTTTAAGTGAACATTATTGCTATAACAATTGTGTTAGCATGGGCTTTGACAGCTTCTATTTATGGAGAGATCTGGGGTCTATTACTGTGCAGCCAGTCACAGTGCTTTAGTATGGGTAACCCCCCCCCCCCCCTCATCAGCCATGGGCATCACATCCCACTTATGGTAAGGGGTTAAATAGGTACTCCTGCTTAAAGGAGTTGTAAAGGGAAAAAAATTCACCTTAATGCAATATATGCAAGGTGAAAAAACACCTTATAATGCCGCCATCCCCCCCCCGAGCCCCCGTTTTACTTACCTGACCCGTCAAAAGTCCCGCGCTCGGTCCCGAGATCCTCTTCGTCGCTCAGCCTGGCCGCTGATTGGCTAGAGCGGATGGATTGAGAGCAGCTTGTTTTAGAGAATTTTTAAAGCCTCAGCCTCCGGAACAGCTCCAAAATACACCCCTTTCTAACAAATGACACCGCCAAGCTCCTAATTCACTCCCTGGTCATCTCCCGCCTCAACTTCTGCCACTTACTCCTCATTGGCTTACCTTTACATAGGCCATTTCCTCTTCAGTCCGTTATGAATGCTGTTGCCAGGCTCATCCACCTTACCAACCACTCTGTGTCTGCTACTCCATTGTGTCAATCCCTTCATTGGCTTCCACTCACCCGACAAATTAAATTCTAAATACTAACAACAACTTACAAAGCCATCCACAACTAGGTCCCCTGCTACATCACTAGCCTAGTCTTAAAATACCAACCAAATTGTTCTCTTCATTCCTCCTGCTCTTTAGTTTCCTTGTCTCCTCCTCCCACTCTCACCTTCAGGACTTTTCCTGAGCCTCTCACATCCTATGGAATGCTCTACCACAATCTGTCCGATTATATCCTACTCTATTTGCCTTTAGACAATCCCAGAAAACACTTCTCTTCAGAGAAGCCTATCCTGCCCCCTCCTAACAACTGTACTTTAATTTTCTCCATCGCCTTCTCCCCCACAGCTATTACCTTTTGTATCACATGACCCTCCCTCCTGGATTGTAAGCTCTAATGAGCAGGACCCATTGGTTCCTTGTGTATTGAATTGTATTGTAACTGTACTGTCTGCTCTCATGTTGTAAAGCGCTGTGCAAACTGTTGGTGTTATATAAATCCTGTATAATAATGATAATACAAAGTGTTATTTCACCTTTACAGAAAAAACTAAAGGTGAACTAACACTGTACAAAGTTCATCGCTGTACTTACCTCAAGGGCTGCTGAGCTGTCAGTGCCCATACAGCCAGTCCAGCAGTCCAGGGACATAAAAACCATGTTCTTCTCCCTCTTCTCTGTGCAGGTCTTTTAGGATGCACCAGAGCGTTTCTGATTGGTCAGCATCATCACAGAACATCACTCTCTCCTGCACAGAGAAGAGGGATAAGAACAGGGATTTCAAATTCCAGATTGTGTGGCCACTGACCGCTCAGCAGCCCCACATGTAAGGGCAGTGGGGAATGGGGGGGAGGGTGTACGGTGGCAGACTGACAACTCATGGGGCCCCCGGGCAATAGGAGATTATGGGGCCCCCAGGCAATAGGAGATTATGGGGCCCCCAGGCAATAGATTATGGGGCCACACAGTATACACACACACAGACAAACAATATACACACACAGTATACATACACACACTGAAGACTGGAGAGGCGGGGCAGCAATAATCTTGGGATTTTTTTTAAAAAAAACACAGATTTTTACATACTGTCCCTGGTTTTACTGATGCTGGCAACCCCGATGGGCCCCCTAGTGGCATGGGGCCCTCAGGCAGTGCCAGAGTGCCCAAATGGCCAGTCCGCCCCTGACTTTACATTTTTTATGTAAAGATGAACTAACACTTAAAAAAATGCATATTTAGTGTTGGGACTAAAACACTGGCCAGGTACTATTCAAACTGTTTTTACACATTGGGCTTCCAGTGCTAAAGATATCAAATGTACCATGAAAAACAAATTGTTCATTTACACTTTTGATACAGTTGAAGAAAGGTATACTAGAAGTATTTAAAGGGGTTGTAAAGGTAATTTTTTTCCCCCCTAAATAGTATCCTTTACCTTAGTGCAGTCCTCCTTCACTTACCTCATCCTTCGATTTTGCTTTTTAAATGTCCTTATTTCTTCTGAGAAATCCTCACTTCCTGTTCTTCTGTCTGTAACTACACACAGTAATGCAAGGCTTTCTCCCTGGTGTGGAGAAAGCCCATTGAGGGGGGAGGGGGCGAGCAGGAGTGTCAGGACGCCCACTAACACATAGCTCCTTTCTCTATCTGCAAAGTAGAGAGTGTCCTGACTTGCCTGCTCACCCCCTCAAGAAGCTTTCTCCACACCAGGGAGAAAGCCTTGCATTACTGTGCGTAGTTACAGACAGAAGAACAGGAAGTGAGGATTTCTCAGAAGAAATAAGGACATTTAAAAGCAAAATCGAAGAATGAGGTAAGTGAAGGAGGACTGCACTGAGGTAAAGGAAGCTATTTAGCGGGAACATTTTTACCTTTACAACCCCTTTAAATGTATATATAATTACCCTTCAACAAATACACATTTGGACTTGCATCTACATAATTTCTTTCATCAATGGTGAGAGTGGTTTACTTACCAAAGACGACACTATGCTGGTATGTCACACCACAGAGTTCTTTCCAAACATATTTTTCAGTGGTTATTCTAACATTACTAACCACTGGACACACTTAATACAGAACAGCAAAATGTCAGCAGTTATTGAAAAGTTGCAGAGTGATTGTTTCGGTGGAGAAAACCGAACACAGAGGATCTAACGTATAAGTACTCTGAAGCAAAAGTGTTCTTATTGCCCAGAAAATCTTATGGGGCTTTTATTGTCATTTTCAATCCCACACTGGACAAATGGCAGCTGGAAGCTGATTGGCTGCTGTGCACAACAATAATACATATATGAGGCCTGTTGTGCCTGGGAACTGCTAAACACAGAAGGTGCTCGATTGAAAGCAGGTGCAGCATTTGACACTTGTGAGTACAAGCCCTTGTCCTGTTGCTTCGGTCTTATTTGTATGGATTACCACTAGCTGCACATACAGCGAATGACAAATAAGTAAATAATAACAAATATATGTTATCTTTATATAGCAGATGTCCACTTACAGTATTAACAAGTATGTTCAATCATTTTGATCCTGAAAGGCATGAGCCTCCTGGGCGGTCTTGCCTATTTCTGTTTATTGGAACTTCTATCGGACTGTAGTAATACGACTCCAATGTTTTACCAGGTTATGTGGGGCATCGCTTGACACAGTGATTTGTGTTAAGCTTCTTCCATTCTTCACTTAACAGCTTAATAACACAAGGACACTACAATTGTGATGTGTTAAGGTAAAAGGCTTAATTTACTGGTTTTCCAAACTATAATTATTACCAACTGTTTTATCTCATTAATGTCATTTCTGTGAGGTCCTTTCCATCACATTGACTGACAAGGCATTAGTACATTATACACCTTCACATACTGTACACTTCTTGCTAAGTGATAGCTATTGTTATGCCCTCAAAAGAAATCATGCAAAAATAACATCCAAATTAACAGCAATTAAGGGAAGTTTTAGATTTCATAATGTGCGCATATCGTATTAAGTACAGCCCATCAACATTACCTTTTAATTGCAAAGTAATATTTATTTCATCTCTAAATGCAGGAAGGTCAGACAAGACAAAGTATAATGTGGCGAAGATAGTTATCTCAACTTATCAGATCACATATGTAGTTGGCAGTACATAGGTATTCTTGTTTTTTCTTTTTTAATTCTTTATTTTAATTGACGGAGATATAAAGCATTACAGAAATAGGTATTCTTGTTTTTAATAATTTTTGGCAGTCTGGTTGTGTAAAGTAGTCTACTTCAGGTGAACATAACAAATATCAAATTATATGTTTGGTATGGCATGGTCACAGCAATATAGAATAATACATTGTTACATAACTGCTCCTGTAGTCAAATACTAACAGCTGCACCTAATTCGAATCTCTATTCAGATATTAAAAAAAACAATTATGTATTCATTAAAACAATCATGAATCCATCTAGTTAGCAACATCTGGAAATCACTTTAGAGCTTAAAGTAATATACACATTAATCACTCCTAAAAGTTTAAGTGTTTCTAAAGGTTGAGGTTTTTTGTTTTTACCTTAAAACATTCTCTGCATTATGGATAAAAAAACTTCTGAGTGCAGATCCCCCCAGCCCCCTTTATACTTACCGGATCCCCATCTCGATCCAGCAATGTGCGCTAAAGCAGCCGCTCTCTCCCCCCTCATAGACTCAGAGAGAAAGCCATTGGCTCCAGCTGCTGCCAATCAGGGGGTGGGGGGATGAGGCTGAGCTACGCTCTTTGTGTCTGTGGACATACAAAGCAAAGCTTGAGAGCAAGATCACACAAATGCCCCCATAGCAAACAGCCTGCTATGGTGGGGGACCCAAGAAGAGGACAATCAGGGCTGCTCTGTGCAAAACCATTGCACAGAACAGGTAAACATGACATGTTAAAACTTTAGGTTTGTCTAACACTAATTTTTTTAACATTTCTATTATGGGTGGATACCAATGAGTTCATTTTTACTGCTCAGAAGTTGAATAGCAAGCTCTCTGCCAATCAGCTGAATCTTAATTAAAGTGTTTGTTAATCCATTTTAGGTGCTGTGTAGAATCCCATCTGTCCTAACCTGTTATATCACTTACTGCTGTTCATTTATAAAACTGATGCAGCACAATACCTTATTTTGAAGGGCTGCTGTGTATTTTCCTAACGTCCAGGGCTCTCTTGCCCTGCTCCGAGGACAGTAGAGATAGCGGCAAAGGTTCCCTTTGACATTAGCTGGGAGGAGAGGAGGAGAGCCTCGGGCGGTCACATGACTACTCAGCCTCGGTCTTCAGTCTCATTTTTATAAAACAGAGAGTGATATAACAGAGGGGATTGTACAAGAGACAGATCGTTATTTTGCATAGTTTGGTAGCAGCAGGGGAGGGGTGGGGAGGACATGGATTACACACAGAGCTGACAAGCAGGGAGGGAAGGAGGACAGAGTAGGACAGTAGAGCTGCAGATAGCAGAGCTGCGGATGATGGAGGCATGTAAACTGACCACGGTGTCAGGGGTCAGCAGCCACGATAAAGTGGAGGGTAGAAACTGGCAGGATCAGCCAGGTATTCCAGGTGTTAAAGGGAGCCAAATGGCACAGCAAAGGAACAGGATCAATATATATTTTTTTAGGTTAACAAACACTTTAAATGAATATTCTAATAGGAAATAGAAAATGACCTTAGCCATTGCAAACAACTGGAAACACTGATGATGGGGTCTCACCATTAGAGTTTTATAGAAATATAAGAATGCTCATGAGTCAGCTTGACCATAAAGGGATTTTTTCGTAGTCTCGTATTTTGGCTAATTGGTTTAGCTTTCTACCCTTATAGTGTTTTTTTCTGATGCTTTGGGACACTGAGTTTAGTAAGTGAGTGAGTGATTGAATGACTTGTATAGCGCTACAAATGCGAACTGAATCGCCTCAAGGAGGCGATTCAGTTCGCATTTGTAGCACTATACAAGTTTGTTCAGTTTCCTCCAGGTCCTTCAGAAGAGGTGGGTCTTAAGTTTTTTCCTGAAGGCCCAATGGTTTTCTGCCATGCAAAGGGTCAGATCAGAACCGTATTTGCCGGCGTATAAGACGACCTTTTATACTTAAAAATATGGTTTAAAAATCGGGGGTCATCTTATACGCCGGCATCCATTTTTTAAAAGCCACGCCTCCTCCTTGTGCTGTTCCATGATAGGCAGAAAACTCAGTTTCCTAGCAGAGCCTGTGTTCAGTGTTCCGCCTATCACGGACGTTTTCTCGTCCTCAGCCTCGGACAAGAGGACGTCCGTGATAGGCACGAGGAGGAGGCGCGGCTTTTAAAAAATGGACGCCCGCAGTCTGACTCACTCTGCCAGGCATCAAGGAATGAAGATCGGCGAAGTGAGGTGAGGCAATGGCACGGTGAGGCAATGGCACGGTGAGGCAATGGCACAGTGAGGCAATGGCACAATGGCACAGTGAGGCAATGGCACAGTGAGGCAATGGCACAATGGCACAGTGAGGCAATGGTACAGTGAGGCAAGGCAATTGCACAGTGACGTGAGGCAATGGCACAGTGAGGTGAGGCAATGGCACAGTGAGGGGGGAAGGGGGTCGTCTTATACGGGA